>NC_045984.1:27738113-28038113 GCF_010909765.2 Amblyraja radiata | reverse complement strand
CCTTTCCAGCTTGACAAAATCACCCTTTGCAACTGGATCCTTGACGTCCTGATCTACAGACCACAGTCGGTGATAAACCAATACCAATGTGGAAATCCTTCCTACAACTGACAGCACATTTTCAAGAATGATCCACATTTCACTAGGAAAATGATTAAAGGTAGACAAAAATGCTGGAGAAACTCAGCGGGTGAGGCAGCATCTTAGCAAAGGAAATAGGCAACTTTTCGGGTCGAGACCCTTTTCAGTTGCAGCAAATGAATTGAAAGCAAAAATCATTTCTACCCTTACACTTCCTGCCAATCACTGAAAATATAACATGCAGCCAAAAATTAATTCATATATTTAGGCATAAAAGAAATAAAGATTATTGTCATGAAAACTAATATTCTCCAGCAAATTAAAATATTTTGATCAATTTTTTTAATCCTAGTTTGTCAAATTAAGTTCATCCAAACAACTTTTAAAAAAGGAAAGAAATGGAAGATTGTGACTTTCTGACTTGAAATTAAGCTTTGACCTCAGCTCATATCTACTCAGCGGTATTGAGACTTTGTCATCTTAAAACATCAGCAGAATGCTGCAAGTCCATTACGTGGTATTATGCCAGTGTCTCTTGAAGACAACATCTCTCAATTTACCATTCTCAGTCCCATAACAAATCCCTCAAGTATAGAAGTGCAGGAATCCATCATACTTAGAATGTTGACATTTGAACTGTCAGACACAAATGCCAAGTAATCTTAAAAAATAAATAAAAAATTCTCTGTCTGAAATACGGAGTCTTCAATTTGCAAGTTTAGTTTAGCGCGCAAACTAGATACAGGCCCCACCGAGTCCGCGCCGACCAGCGATCCCCGCGCATTAACACTATTCTACACACTATTTACAATCATACCAGGCCTAATAACCTACAAACCTGTACAGCTTTGGATGTCTGGGAGGAAACAGAGCCCTAGTGAGACCACACCTGGAGTATTGTGTGCAGTTTTGGTCCCCTAATTTGAGGAAGGACATTCTTGCTATTGAGGGAGTGCAGCGTAGGTTCACAAGGTTAATTCCCGGGATGGCGGGACTCCCATATGCTGAGAGAATAGAGCAGCTGGGCTTGTACACTCTGGAGTTTAGAAGGATGAGAGGTGATCTCGTTGAAACATATAAGATTGTTAAGGGCTTGGACACGCTAGAGGCAAGAAACATGTTCCCGATGTTGGGGAAGTCCAGAACCAGGGGCCACAGTTTAAGAATAAGGAGTAAGCCATTTAGAACGGAGACGAGGAAACATTTTTTCTCACAGAGAGTTGTGAGTCTGTGGAATTCTCTGCCTCAGAGGGCGGTGGAGGCAGGTTCTCTGGATGCTTTCACGAGAGAGCTAGCTAGGGCTCTTAAAAATAGCGGAGTCAGGGGATATGGGGAGAAGGCAGGAACTGGGTACTGATTGGGGATGATCAGCCATGATCACATTGAATGGCGGTGCTGGCTCGAAGGGCCGAATGGCCTACTCCTGCACCTATTGTCTATTGTCTATTGAAACCCGAGCACCTGGAAAAAACGCACGTGGTCACAGGGAGAAAGTACAAACTCCATACTGACAGCACCTGTGGTCAGGATCGAACCCGGGTCTCTGGCGCTGTAAAGCAGCAACTCTACCGCTGCGCCTCCATGCTACCCTAAGTGATAGCAATAATTTACAATGTCAACACCTTTGTGTGGTTGCACAGTAGATTTTCCAGAATGCCACAGAGCTAAGGATCTTCAGTCAATGGACAAAAACATAAAGAAATAACATTAAAATAACATCGTTGGGAAGGAGGAATTTAGCACCATGTTAATTTTGATTTGGTTATGTTTAGTTTTCTTACTGAGTCTCTGCAATGGGTTTCACTTCCAACATAACATCGCTCACTTTGAATGAATATTAATTGGAGCAGGGCTGCGTTAAACAGTAGACAGCATGAATTAAAAACCAAACTTACAGATGCAAAGGAAATCTAAATTTAGTGTGCAAAGGGAAATCTTGACTTTTGCTAAAAAAAATTACCATTTTGTCCTCCAAACCTTGTCTTTCTTTAGTTAAATTTATATCATATTTCAATTTTTTTCCCTTCCATTCTGAATCTGTTTACAGCTCCTGTCTCCAGCAGAACTGTGCAGCAGAAGTGGGTATTTGTTTGTCCATCCGAAGCCTCTGCTGATCACTAACCACCATACATTCATCTGTCCAAAATCCCTTTTCAGCTTTGTTCACTTATATATAGTCTCTTGACCACAAATGATTCATTCATCAGTCTGGAGTGTTTACCAATGTGCTTCACTCACTGATGATTCATCATTGCATCCACCACCAACCCAGTCACGTGTACAAGATGCCTTGCATACCTACCCACTGCCCATTCACCTACCCATATACATCACCCACCTCGACCACCCATTTAGCCAAATTCACTTGCCCACTCACCCATAGATTGTACACTGATAGAGATACGTGTGTGTGTGTGTGTGTGTATAAATCACTTGTTTCCTTTATCATATTGTTTACAGAGTACTATGTTTACATATTCTGTTGTGCTGCTGCAAGTAAGAATTACTTTGGTCTGAAGAAGGGTCTCGACCTGAAACATCACCGGAGATGCTGTCTGACCCGCTGAGTTACTCCAGCTTTTTGTGTCTATCTTCGGTTTAGACCAGCATCTGCAGTTCCTTCCTACACAGTAAGAATTTCATTGTTTTGTTTTAGGGCCTACGACAATAAAACACTCATTGATTATCTCATATAGTCTGTTGCCCACTTGGCAATTATTCAATGCAGCTATCCAGAATCTGAGTACACCCACTCACTCACTCACCCGATCAGATACCAATGATACCAGTGTTGAAGAAGGAACTGCAGATGCTGGAAAATCGAAGGTACACAAAAATGCTGGAGAAACTCAGCGGGTGCAGCAGCATCTATGGAGCGAAGGAAATAGGTAACGTTTCGGGTCGAAACCCTTCCGGGTTTCGGCCCGAAACGTTGCCTATTTCCTTCCCAAAACGTTGCCTATTTCCTTTGCTCCATAGATGCTGCTGCACCCGCTGAGTTTCTCCAGCATTTTTGTGTACCAATGATACCACTTTGTTGGGGCTCCGTGATGCAGCTGAAGAGTTGCTGCCTTACAGCGCCAGAGACCCGGGTTCGATCCTGACTACGGGTGCTGTCTGTACGGAGTTTGTACTTTCTCCCTGTGATCGTGTGTGTTTTCTCCGGGTGCTCCGATTTCCCCCCACACTCCAAAGATCCACTGGTTTGTAGGTTAATCTGCTTCTAGTAAATTGTCCCTGGAGAGTGAGGCATAACTAGCATACAGGTCAGCGCGGACTCGATGGGCCGAAGGGGCTGTTCCCAACTAAGCTAAACTATACTAAACTAAAATCTAAAGAAGAGCCTCGATCCGAAATGTCACCTATTCCTTTTCTCCAAAGATGCTGCCCTTGGAGAAAAGTTACTCCAGCTTTTTGTGTCCCTCTCACTCAAACTAAATTAAACCTCACCCAACCATTGACCCATCCAGCCTCCACTCTTCATCCATCCAAGATGCCCTTGTTGCTGATGGACCAACAACATGTTCATATACCTGGAGATCCTTGCCCACCCATCCTACATTCCACCCACTCTTCATCCCAGTCCCATCATCAGGCTGAACCCTCATGGAATTCTTCCACTGGAAAAATAAAATCTAAAATAAGATATTTCATTATAAAGTCTAGGTTATGTACAATGTTATCTGATTAGTGCATTTCTAAGAAACATTTCCTTTAAATGTGCAATACTTTTTAACAGGCAATTTTATCCCGTTTTAATTCTTTGTCAATGTCAGCTTTTTCCCCCCCTAAATCAAAATGCAAATTGCAGCAATTTCTTGCATTTATTTACATATATCTTTAATGCAGAAATGCAGCACGATGAGACAAAGAAAAATACTGAAGGGCAGAAGGAAACATTAGGACAGGTACACAAATGCTTGGTCACAAAGGTTGGTTTTAAGGATGAAAGAGGTAAAGAAGACAGAGACGTAGGGAAGGAGTTCCATTGCTCCTGTAATTGTGAACACTATTGTAAACACTATTGTGAGCACTGTTGTGAACACTGTTGTGAGCACTGTTGTGAACACTATTGTGACCACTATTGTGACCACTAGTGTGAACACTATTGCAAACACTATTGCGAACACTATTGTGAGCACTATTGTGAACACTGTTGTGAACACTATTGTGAACACTAGTGTGAACACTATTGCGAACACTATTGCGAACACTATTGCGAACACTATTATGATCACTAGTGTGAGCACTATTGTGAACACTGTTGTGAGCACTGTTGTGAACACTGTTGTGAACACTAGTGTGAGCACTATTGTGAACACTATTGCGAACACTATTGTGAGTACTAGTGTGAGCACTATTGTGAACACTGTTGTGAGCACTGTTGTGAACACTAGTGTGAGCACTATTGTGAACACTATTGCGAACACTATTGTGAACACTATTGCAAACACTATAGCGAACACTATGTGAACACTAGTGTGAACACTATTGCGAACACTATAGCGAACACTATGTGAACACTAGTGTGAGCACTATTGTAGGCACCACTGTTACTTGAGGACTGAAGGGAATGTGGGAAATAAACAAGTCATTTTTTAACCTTCAACCAACCTCCCTTCTATTGACTCCATTTACACCTCACGCTGCCTCATCAAGGCCAGCAGCATAACCAAGGACGAGTCGCACCCTGGCCACTCCCGCTTCTCCCCTTTCCCATCGGGCAAAAGATACAGAAGTGTGAAAACGCACACCTCCAGATTCAGGGGGAGTTCCTTCCCAGCTGTTATCAGGCAACTGAATCATCCTAGTACAACCAGAGAGCAGTGCTGAACTACTATCTACCGGGTTGGTGACCCTTGGGCTATCCTTGATCAGACTTTGCCGGCTTTACCTTGCACTAAACGTTATTCCCTTATCATGTATCCATACATTGTAAATGGCTCGATTGTAATCATGTATTGTCTTTCTGCTGACTGGATAGCACGCTACCAAAGATTTTCACTGTACCTTGGTACCCGTGACAATAAACTAAACTGAACTGAACATTAATGGCTATCCCAAACAATGGGAAAAGGTCTATTCTTTATTGAACTAGTCTTTGAATGGGACCTTGCTGTCATATCCAATTCTTGAAGTGCATTTCTTTTTTTCAACAAGTGAAAATGCCAAACAAACTACAATAGACTATGTTCATGTCCTCTGGCTTACTGTATTGTATTGAAGAATGTTGCCTATTTTGATACATCCTGCTCCAATACATAAATCCTAACCCATATTCAAATGAATTATTGATCATCTTTACACATTTCCTTTATAATTCTCAATATTATGATATGTTGAGAATCACTTCTCAACGTTACTTCTCAATAACTTTACTTTATTTGGGCAATTCTGAAACAATCTCCCCTTTGCGGCAAAGATCGACACAAAATGCTGGAGTAACTCAGCGGGACAGGCAGCATCTCCGGAGAGAAGGAATGTGTGAAGTTTCAGGTGGAGACCTTCAACCAACCTCCCTTCTATTGATGCCAATCGAGGTACCTGCATTAAGCATGCAGATACAGCAGGCAGTGAAGAAAGCGAATGGCATGTTGGCCTTCATAACAAGAGGAGTTGAGTATAGGAGCAAAGAGGTCCTTCTACAGTTGTACCAGGGCCCTGGTGATACCACACCTGGAGTACTGTGTGCAGTTTTGGACTCCAAATCTGAGGAAGGACATTCTTGCTATTGAGGGAGTGCAGCGTATGTTCACGAGGTTAATTCCCGGGATGGCGGGACTGGCATATGTTGTAAGAATGGAGTGACTGGGCTTGTATACACTGGAATTTAGAAGGATGAGAGGATATCTTATTGAAACATATAAGATTATTAAAGGATTGGACACACTGGCGACAGGAAACATGCTCCCGATGTTGGCCAAGTGCAGAACCAGGGGCCACAGTTTAAGAATAAGCGGTAAGCCATTTAGAACGGAGATGAGGAAAATCATTTTCACCCAGAGAGTTGTGAATCGTGGAATTCTCTGCCTCAGAAGGCAGTGGTGGTCAATTCTCTGGATGCTTTCAAGGGAGTGTTAGATCGAGCTCTTAAATATAGCAGAGTCATGGGATATGGGGAGAAGGCAGGAACGGGGTACTGACTGTGGATGATCAGCCATGATCACAGTGAATGGTGGTGCTGGCTCGAAGGGCCAAATGGCCTACTCCTGCACCTATTGTCTATTGTTTATTGAGACCTTCTCGACCCAAAACATCACCAATTCCATCTCTCCAGAGATGCTGCCTGTCCCGCTGAGTTACTCCAGCATTTTGTGTCTATCTTCGATTTAAACCAGCATCTGCAGAACCTTCCTACACATTTGGTTACATAATTATGCTTAGGTCTGACACAACAAAATACTCTATATGGATTCATTGTATATGTTGGAAGTCGAAAGCATGTTATATCCAGCCAATTCAATTGGAATTCTGTGAAGAACTTACAGATCTAGGATCAACTGGGTTTATGAGAATGTTGCCAGGACATGAGGGCCTGAGCTACAGTGAGAGGTTGGGCAGGCTAGGACTTTATTCCTTGGAGTGCATAGGATCATGAGTGGAATAGATAGGGTAGATACACAGGAATCACAAACCAGAGGACATAGGTTTAAGGTGAGGCGGGGAAAGATTTAAAAGGAACCCTGTGGGACAACGTTTTCATACAGAGGGTGGTGGGTATATGGAACGAGCTGCCAGAGGAGGTAGTTGAAGCACGTACTATAACAATATTTAAAAAAAACATTTGTGTAGGAAGGAACTGCAGATGCTGGTTTACACAGAAGATAATTCTGGAGTAACATAGAAACATAGAAAATAGGTGCAGGAGTAGGCCATTCGGCCCTTCGAGCCTGCACCGCCATTCAATATGATCATGGCTGATCATCCAACTCAGCATCCTGTACCTGCCTTCTCTCCATACCCCCTGAGCCCTTTAGCCACAAGGGTCACATCTAACTCCCTCTTAAATATAGCCAATGAACTGGCCTCAACTACCTTCTGTGGCAGAGAGTTCCAGAGACTCACCACTCCCTGTGTGAAAAATGTTTTTCTCATCTCGGTCCAAAAGGATTTTCCCTTCATCCTTAAACTGTGAGCCCTTGTCCTGGACTTCCCCAACATCGGGAACAATCTTCCTGCATCTAGCCTGTCCAACCCCCTAAGAATTTTGTAAGTTTCTATAAGATCCCCCCTCAATCTTCCAAATTCTAGCGAGTACAAGCGAGTAACAAAATGCTGGAGTAACTCAGTGGGACAGGCAGCATCTCTGGATAGAAGGAATGGGTGAAGTTTCAGGTCGAGACCCTTCTTCAGACAGAAAAGACTGTCAGGGTCCTTGGATGGAGTCAAGGGAGGAGGTCCTTGGATGGAGTTGATTCCATTCAATGACCCCGACAGTCTTTTCAGTTGAGGCAGAGGTTCAGTTGCACCTCCTCCATCTACTGTATCCGCTGTTCCAGGTGTGGTACATATCGGTATATATCAGCGAGACCAAGCACAGGATCGGTGATCGTTTCGCCGATCACCTCTGCTCAGTCCACCTAAACCTACCTGATCTCCCGGTTGCTAAACACTTTAACTCCTTCTCCCATTCCCACACAGACCTTTCTGTCCTGGGCCTCCTCCAATGTCAGAGTGAGGCCCAACACAAATTGGAGGAACAGTACCTCCTATGTCGCTTGGGCAGCTTACACCCCAGCGGTATGAATTTTGACGTCTCTAAATTCAAGTAGCCCTTGCTTCCCCACTCTCTCCATTCCTCCCACTTCCTAGTTCTTATTCTTATCCAAATAAACGATATAGATGACACACAACAATGGGGCCAACAACAACCTCTGAATCTCAACAATAGTCACAGGCCTACAGTCCTACTCTATTAGCTAGCTCTCCCTGGATCCCATGCAACCTAGCCTTACAGAGTAGCCTAGCTGTGGAACCTTACCAAAGTCGAAGCAGAAGTCCATATTGACCATGTCTACAGCCCGGTCCTCATTGACATTCTTGGTCACTCCTTCAAAAAAACGCAGTCAAATTCATGATGCACCATCTCCCACGCACAAAGCCAAATGGAGCCTTTGCTGCCTCCTTAATGGACAAACACATTGCCATGGGAAAAGCAGCCAAGATATCCCTGCAGCTCTGCTCAATATTCATCTGTCGAGCAAAATTAGCAAAAGTGAAGGTCTGTCATTATGATGGGGTAGTTTATGGCAGCTTGCTCAGCATCAGTTGGCTGCTGCATTCCCCACAACAGTGACCATTGACCAAAAGTGCTGGAGTAACTCAGCGGGTCAGGCAGCATCTCTGGAGAACACGGAGAGGCGATGTTTCGGGTCAGGGCACGTCTTCAGACTGATTGTGTGGTGGGGTGGGGGGTGGAGGGGGGGGAGAGAAAGCTGGAAGAGAAGTGGGGTAGGACAAAACCTGGCAAGCAATGGGTGGATACAACTGAGGGGGGAGTTGATAAGTAGATAATTGGACAAAGGCCTGAGATGAAAAGACAAAAAGTGTTAGACAAAGACAGAAGAGGTGCGAATTGTGAAGCCAGAAGGGATATAGGTGGTAGAGGAAGGGGGGAAGCAGAAGTGCAGAAATGGGTGCAAATCCAAGTGGGGGCACAGGGACGAGAGGGGAAGAAATAACTCTGCCCCTTATCTCCCTCTGCCCCTGCCCCTGCCCTCTCTTGCCGTGCCTGCGAGTTGGGGGCTATGCGTGAGTGGATAGGGCGGGGGATGGGGTAAAGGAGCGAATGAATAATATTAATATAAAATCAAGGGAGGTGGTTAGTGTGCGTCTGTGGCGGGTGGTTAGTGTGTGTGTTTGTGGGGGAGGTCAGTGTGTGTGTGTGTGACGCCGCACGTTGAGGGGACGGAACCCAACGGGTCCCACTTGGTCTAGTAACACTTAAAAGTGGGTGTTGTTTGTAGGTTAGTTACTGCACCTGCAAATGGAGAATTTAATGTTCATGCTGTTAAGTTCCTGAGCCCAAACATCGCCTATCCATGTCCTCCAGAGATGCTGCCTGACTCACTGAGTTACTCCAGCACTTTGTGTCTTTCTCTGTAAACCAGCATCTGCAGTTCTTTGTATCTCTGACATAGGATATTGTGTCAAATGAGCCCTAAAAGTACTTTTTAAATCCATCTCTATTTCCATGTTCTTAAGTCATAGGAGCAGAGTTAGGCCATTTGGCCCATCGAGTCTACTCCACCATTCAATCATGGCTGATCATTCATTCCCTCTCAACCCCATTCTCGTAGTTCTCCTGATTTTAATCTTTTGCATTTATGTGTAACTGACTTGCTTTAGTGTTTGCCATTAAATAATTATATTTTTACCTTGGAGACTGAGATTAGACAGGAAATGATAAATGTCCTATTTATATTGCATAGGGAGATGGGAGCAGTGAATAGTTTAGTTTAGTTTGTTTTCACGTGTACCGAGGTACAGTGAAAAGCCTTTGTGGCGTGTAAGTTTAAGAACAACTAGATTTCATGGCCATCACAGCATGGTTTGGGAACAGCTCCATCCAAGACCTCAAGAACTTGCAGCGAATTGTGGACGCAGCCCAGATCGTCACACAAACCAACCTCCCTTCTATTGACTCTAGTTAAACCTCACGTTGCCTCGGCAAGGCCAGCAGCATCATCAAGGACCACTCGCAACCTGATCACTCCCTCTTCTCCCCTCTCCCATCGGGCAAGAGGTACAGAAGTGTAAAAACGCACACCTCCAGATTCATGGACAGTTTCATCTCAGCTGTTATCAGGCAACTGAATCATCCCAACACAAACAGAGAGCAGTGCTAAACTATTACCTACATAGAAAATAGGTGCAAGAGTAGGCCATTCGGCCCTTCGAGCCTGCACCGCCATTCAATATGATCATGGCTGATCATCCAACTCAGCATCCTGTACCTGCCTTCTCTCCATACCCCCTGATCCCTTTAGCCACAAGGGCCACATCTAACTCCCTCTTAAATATAGCCAATGAACTGGCCTCAACTACATTCTGTGGCAGAGAGTTTCAGAGACTCACCACTCTCTGTGTGAAAAATGTTTTTCTCATCTCGGTCCAAAAGGATTTTCCCTTCATCCTTAAACTGTGAGCCATTGTCCTGGACTTCCCAAACATCAGGAACAATCTTCCTGCATCTAGCCTGTCCAACCCCCTAAGAATGTTGTAAGTTTCTATAAGATCCCCCCTCAATCTTCCAAATTCTAGCGAGTACAAGCGAGTAACAAAATGCTGGAGTAACTCAGTGGGACAGGCAGCATCTCTGTGTGAATTTTTTTTCTCTCATCACGGTCCTAAAAGATTTCCCCCTTATCCTTAAACTGTGACCCCTTGTTCTGGACTTCCCCTACATCGGGAACAATCTTCCTGCATCTAGCCTGTCTAACCCCTTAAGAATTTAGTAAGTTTCTATATGATCCCCCCTCAATCTTTGGTGACCCTCAGACAACCCTTGATCGGACTTTGCTTTACCTTGTACTAAACGTTATTCCCTTATCATGTATCTATACACTGTAAATGGCACGATTGTAATCATGTATTGTCTTCTGCCGACTGGTTAGGATGAAACAAAAGCTTTTCACTGTACCTCGGTACACGTGACAATAAAATAAACTGAACTGAGACACCCTGCCACTCAGCATCACACAGACAAACAATCCAGCGCTCGCTAACGAAAAAGGACAATAGATGTCTAATCAAATTAGTCCCCGGGAAGTAACAGCCAGGATCCTGTCCCATGTGTCGCCCATGGTTTGCCACACTAGTCCCAGTTACAATTTTAACCTCATGTGATCTCACAGTGCATTCAATCTGCAACAAGGACATCTAATTACAATTGGTTTTAATCTTCAATAAAATCTAACCTTGAATTAAAATCAGTTGAACGAACAAGATGCAGAGTTTTCACATTCCAACCTGCTGCGTATTTGCTATTATCACTGGCCGTTGAATCAGATGGTGATCGTTATCACTTACATCTTGGCGATACGCATTAGAAGATCAATGGCTGGTGAAATATGCTTCGTCCAGGATGCAAAGAATTGTTCGACCAAGTGTTTGACCACAGCTTAGACTTGGGTCTTTTATACACATTGCAGGGGCAGCAAAAGGGGTAACTAAAGCCGTGCCACTCACCAGATTTTGATTGGCAACACTGTTTATTCTAGTGTATTATTTTATTTGTGTGTTATTTTAGTTTATGGGGAGGAAGATTGCAACCTTCACGTGGTCCGCCCTGTTTCGACTAATGCAATCAACTCGACGTGCACAAACGGAAGATCAAATAGAACAAGTTGTCCGACAACTTTAGGCTGTGCACGCCACACGAAAGAAGATTTTAATCTATTTTACCAACTTTGCATGCCTTCCCAATATTACACAAGGAAATAGTAACACTCAATTCCTCCTCTTCTCTCTCAAAAACCCAGCTGCCCTTGGCTGAAATGATGAAGACCTAGTCCTAGTGCATTAATGAGGGAAAGGAGAAAAGCAGATGATGTCCAGTGAAGGGCAAGAATGATGTTACAGGATTACACATCTGAAAAGTTTGACTTTTTAGTCTTAAGAGATGAAATAGTCCCCCCCCCCCTCCTCTCTCTCGCTATTTACATTCATTAGTTTAGGTCAGTTTTTAGTTTAGTCGATCATTGGCTCTGACCTTCCTTCCATCGAGTGGATCTATCGCAGTCGCTGCCTCAAAAAGGCTGGCATCATCATCAAGGACCCACACCATCCTGGCCACACACTCATCTCCCCGCTACCTTCAGGTAGAAGGTACAGGAGCCTGAAGACTGCAACGTCCAGGTTCAGGAATAGCTACTTCCCCACAGCCATCAGGCTATTAAACTCAATTCAAACAAAACTCTGAACATTAATAGCCCATTATCTGTTTATGTGCACTTTATCTGTTCTATTTATTCATGTGTGTATATATTTATACAATGGTATATGGACACACTGATCTGTTCTGTATTCATGCCTACTATATTCTGTTGTGCTGAAGCAAAGCAAGAATTTCATTGTCCTATCTGGGACACATGACAATAAACTCTCTTGAATCTTGTAGTTTAGTTTATTATTGTCACGTGTAACGAGGTACAGTGAAACGCTTTTTCTTGCAAGCTATCTAGTCAAGGAAAGACTGTACATGATTACAATCAAGCCATCCACTGTGTATGAATACAGGATAAAGGGTTTAACATTGACCGCAAGATTAAGTCTGATTAAGATAGTTCGTGGGTCTCCAATGAGGTAGATGGGAGATCAGGAACTCTCAATTATTTCCAATGTATAAGCTTCCATCTCTATAATGTCAATGTCTGTACCATTACCACTCTTCCTTTAAGACAGTGGTGAAATATGCATAGAGAATTTTGCCCATCACATCCACACATGAGCTACCATTTTTATTTCTAGTCGAAAATATATTTGATAGAATTTTTCCTTTTTAGTGCAGTATTTGTAAATAAATCCAGGATTTTCTTCCTGGTTTTACCTGTCAGTTTTTGTCATGGACTCTCTTTGCCTTAATTTTTCATTTCGCCTCTCTATCTTCCTGTAATCGTCAAGGCTTCCAGCAGTGTGAATCTGTTGGGTGTTTGTCACAACATTGTCCAACCTGGATGTCTTCATGTCCAAATGGTTCTTGATTTTCACCTCTTTTCTCTCCCTTTTTTCTTTCATTGCTGTAAACTTACTTAATCAGAATGCTGAGGACGTGCAGATGCTGGTTTACACCGAAGATAGACACAAAATGCTGGAGTAACTCAGCGGGACAGGCAACATCTCTGGATAGGAGGAATGGGTGACGATTCGGGTCAAGCCCCTTCTTCATACTCCTGTCTCTCTGAAGAAGGGTCTCAACCCAAAACGTCACCCATTCCTTCTATCCAGAGATGCTGCCTGTCCCGCTGAGTTACTCCAGCATTTTGTGTCCGTAATCAGAATACTCATTAACTTCCCTTTAAACACTTCCTGTTGAATGGACACTGATTTATGCTCATGTTTGGGCAATGTTTGCCTGGCCTCCTGGCATCCCCATCAACTTTGGCCGCGATGCCCTTCGCAGTCGGTAGATATGTCAGCATTCATTATTCATAAAAAGAAAGGTTGAACAAGATTGGTCTTTATTCTTTGCAGCGCAGATGGTTAAGGGGGGACTTGATAGAGGTCTTTAAAATGATGAGCGGGATAGACAGAGTTGACGTGGATAAGCTTTTCCCATTGAGAGTAGGGAAGATTCAAACAAGAGGACATGGTCTGAGAATTAAAGGACAAAAGTTTAGGGGCAACATGAGGGGGAACTTCTTTACTCAGAGAGTGGTAGCTGTGTGGAATGAGCTTCCAGTGGAAGTGGTGAAGGCAGGTTCGTTTTTATCATTTAAAGATAAATTGGATAGGTATATGGATGGGAAAGGAATGGAGGGTTATGGTCTGAGTGCAGGTAGATGGGACTAGGTAAGAGTAAGTGTTCGGCATCGACTAGAAGAGCCGAGACGGCCTGTTTCCGTGCTGTAATTGTTATATATGGTTATATGGACAAGTTATTGAATGGCCTTGGATGCAGGAATTTAAATTTAAATTTATCTCGAGTGTTAGCTTAGTTTAGTTTAGAGATACAGTGTGGAAATGGACCCTTCGTCCCGCCGAGTCTGTGCCCACCAACGATCACCTGTACATTAGTTCAATCCTACACACTGGGGACAATTTACAGCAGCTAACTAAACCACAAACCTGCACGTCTTTGGAATGTGAGAGGAGAGCGGAGCACCCGGAGAAAAATACACGCGGTCACAGGAAGAAACTCCGTATAGACAACACCCGTAGTCAGGATCGAACCTGGGTCTCTGGTGCTGTAACGCAGTAACTCTACTGCTGCACCACTGTGCCAATCCTTTCAGAGAATTGAAGAGGAATTTATTTTTAAAACACATATCTCCATAGGATATACAGGGACAAGGGCATTCCTTGAAGGATATAGGAAGTCAATAAACTCCACCAGTGGCTTTTGGCACTTGGGATACATTTTAAGATTTGTTGCGTTTATATATTCAAACGACATCAGTGCTGAAACAGCAGGCATTGAGATTTCATGGGTTTACCAGGAGTCATTATGTAATTGCAAACTCAATGACTTTACAGTATAAACAGCAATTACTGAGTGTCCCCTGCATGACAAACAGCAGCAAACATCCTCTGTGATCTTGTTCTTCAGACACAGATGGTCTCCGAAGAATTTTAACAGAATACTTCCAATGCAAGATGCATTACCAATTAAATGTAGCAAATGAAATTTTTTTTTCCTTAATAATTCCAATACTGGTTAATGTGGTTATTCATGTTACATGCACCACGCTCTAAATGTTAATTTAAGGAGACTAGAGTTTGCAGACTTGCCTTGGTAGCCTTCGGAGATACTAAATTTTCATTGAGCTTCATGGACTGTTGTGCCCTCTAACGTCACTGAAGATGAGAAATAATCCCCATTTACACATTTAAATTGAGTTCCTAATGCACTTCTGGCAACGTTATGGCAGTGAAAATGTGCAGCCCCGAGGAGATACACCAGGATTGTTGAACGGCCAAAGACAGTGAACACTCTCAATCATCATTTCTATCTCACAGTTGTTCTGTCACTGCCTCAAAATGGCAGCAATAGGATCAAAAAACGTGTTCCCATTGACTTACTGAATCATTCAATAGGGCCGACGTGGAACGATCCTAGATTGTGCAAGAGTCCAGATGAATAATTCTGTTCACCCGGTGAAGCATTGTCTTCCAACACGTAGAAGAAAGTTGGACTGAATCCACTGCAGTTTTCAATAAAAATCATTTTGAATTATAATTATTATAAAGCAGAGCTGCACTTAGACTCTATTTCCCTTTACAATACGTCATCTCCCTGCAACACTGTTAATCAGCTACTGTGCTTGGTCAAACAAACCTCATTCTGTTTTACAGCTGGAAGCAGGGCTTTACACAACACCAGTGTTCCATATTTTGGATGAATATGAAGTTCAGTTTTAGATTTAGTTTTGTTTAAAACTCAGATTAATTCTTAATATTCCTGGGACTTTCATTTGTACGAGACACTCTCGGCACCCTCTTATTTTAGTTTAGTTTACAGATACTGCACGGAGGCTGGTCTTTCGGTCCGCCAAGTCGGCGCCAACCAGCGATCCCCGCACATTTACACTATCCTACACACACTAGGGACAATTTACAATGATACCAAGCCTACAACCTACAACCCTGCACGTCTTTTTAGTGTGGGAGGAATAGCAGAGCACTCCAAGAAAACCCACGTGGTCACAGGGAGAACGTACAAACTCCGTATGGACCCAGCACCCGTAGTCAGGTTCGAACCCGGGTCTCTGGCACTGTAATGCCCCTGTCCCACTTAGGAAACCTGATCGGAAACCTCTGGAGACTTTGCGCCCCGCCCAAGGTTTCCGTGCGGTTCCCGGAGGTTTTTGTCAGTCTCCCTACCTGCTTCCACTACCTGCAACCACCTGCAACCTCCGGGAACCGCACGGAAACCTTGGGTGGGGCGCAAAGTCTCCAGAGGTTTCCGTTCAGGTTTCCTAAGTGGGACAGGGGCATAAGGCAGCATCTCTACCGCTGCACCACGGTGCCGACCCTTAGGAGATGATACAATGACTGTGTCACCTTGTTCTTACCGTACAGCAGATTTTCTTCATCGACATCTTCCATTTGGTTAGAATGGCCTGGTTATGGCTTGCCATCCACTGCACCAAACGTTGACTAAATGGCCCCAACACAAAGACAACTGAACTGAAGTTGACTCCAATACTTCACTAATTCCATTGTTCTTCAGCAAAATAAACAATGCTATCCATCTTGCTTAAGGGGGAATATTGACAAGGCAATCAATTATGGGAATTAGTGTAACCGATACCTATCTTGTCTTTAATTCACATTCAGACACTTTCATGTTTTCTCAATTCCAGTGGGCAATGAAAGAGTTTAAATCAACAATATTTTTTCTCTTCTTCAGTGAATGAAGCTGGGGTTTGCATCAATTGAAACACACATGTGCTATTTGTCAAAGCAGTTTCTCTGATGGGTTACCAAGTCACTGCCAAACTCTTCAGAAATGTACTACTGAATATTCTTGGGTTGTTAAGACAAAAATGCTGGAGAAACTCAGCGGGTGAGGCAGCATCTATGGAGCGAACGTTTCGGGTTGAGACCCTTCTTCAGACTGATGTGGGGGGGGGGGGCGGAAAGAAGAAAGGACGAGGCGGAGACAGTAGGCTGTGGGAGAGCTGGGAAGGAGGGGGGGAAGGAGGGAGAAAGCAAGCACTATCTGAAATTGGAGAAGTCAATGTTCATACCGCTGAGGTGTAAACTACCCAAGCGAAATATGAGGTGCTACTCCTCCAATTTGCGGTGGGACTCACTCTGGCCAGGACAAAAAGGTCAGATTCGGAATGGGTGGGGGAGTTGAAGTGCTGAGCCACCGGGAGATCAGGTTGGTTAATGCGAACTGAGCGGAGGTGTTGGGTGAAGCGATTGGTGAGCCTGCATTGTTGTTATCTTGGGTTGTTACTCATATATGGGTGGGTTGGCAAACAGGAGAGGAGGGATTGCAAAACGGCAGCTGGAGTAGATCAGCTGGAGGCATAACGTACTCTGGGTAGGGGCAGCACAGTGACCCTGGTTCGATCCTGACTATGGGTACCGTCTCTACATTCTCACCTGTCCTTCTTGTCCAGGTGGTCCAGGGATGAGTGTCGGGCCAGGGGTCTGGCATCATCTGTAGACCTGTAATGGATGGGTGGTGGTATTCGGAGGAAACAGCCTGCATAGTAATTTTCTGCAACATGAAGTCGTATCATCTGTGCATACATCAAGAAATACAAATTTAAAAAAAAAAAATTATTTACTTCCATTTTTTCTCACATAACTTCTAAGACGACTAATATTATTCCACATCTCAATTTTTTGGGAAATAATTTGCAAATTCTCAAGGGGCTTGAAAGGCCGCCAATGGAGGTCACCTGTATATAAATTACTTTTAAAAAAACTTGTATTTATTTAGCAGCACCTCTCAAGATAGCTCAAAGTACTCCACGTGCAATTGCTTCTGAAATATAATTGTTCTTATTATGTAAATTGGTTTTCACTCAGATGTCCCTTGGTTTGTGGGCGGACACTGATTTGCTCTTCACACACTGCCAGTTGTATCCTTACAGTATGCTAATGGTATCTTAACACCTCATCTGAAGGACACTGTCTTTGACAGCAAGCCCTCAGCACCAAATTGATGTAACGAGCTAGAAAATCTGCTTCAGTCTTCCATTCCCTAACGTCCCGCCTGGAGAGTTTACCACTGAATTAATCTGGCAAAAAAAAAAAATTATAGAGAGTGATAGAGTCACACGTGGAAGCAGGCCGCACGGCCCAACTTACCCACACCGATCAACATGCCCCATCTACACTAGTCCCACCTGCCTGCATTTGGCCCGTATCCCTCTAAACCTGCCCTATCCATGGATCCGTCTAAATGTTTCTTAAACATTGCTATAGAACCTGTCTCAACTACCCTCTCCGGCTGCTCGTTCCATACACCCACCACCCTTTGTGTAAATAAGTTACCCCTTAAGTTCCTATTAAATCTTTTCTTCCTCACCTTAAACCTATGTCCTCTGGTTCTCGATTCCCCTACACTGTGCAAGAGACTCTGTGTGTTTACCCGATCTATTCCTCTCATGATTTTGTCCACCTCTATAAGATCTCCCCCCTCATCCTCCTACGCACCAAGGAATTAAATCCCAGCATGCAAAACGTCTCTCTATAGCTCAGAAGGTAGACAAAAATGCTGAAGAAACTCAGCAGGTGAGGCAGCATCTTTGGAGTGAAGGAATAGGTCATGTTTCGGGTCGAGACCCTTCTTCAGACTAATGTGGAGGTGGGGGGCGGGAAGAAGAAAGGAAGAGGCGGAGACAGTGGGCTGTGGGAGAGCTGGGAAGGGAAGGGGAAGGAGGGAGAAAGCAAGGACTACCTGAAATTGGAGAAGTCAATGTTCATACGGCTGGGGTGTAAACTGCCCAAGTGAAATATGAGGTGCAGCTCCTCCAATTTGTGGTGGGACTCGCTCTGGCTATGGAGGAGGCCCAGGACAGAAAGGTCAGATTCGGAATGTGATGGGGTGTCTAAGTGCTGGGCCACCGGGAGATCAGGTTGGTTAGTGGGAACCGAGCAGAGGTGTTGGGCGAAGTAGCTCAGACCCTTGCCTGAATAACCTCGCAGGTCAGGCAACATCTGTGGAGGGAAATGGACAGATGATGTTGCAGGCCAGGGACCTTCTTCAATCTGTTGAAGCTCCAGCAGTTTGGTTTTAGGAGAGGAAATTATGTTCTCCTGCCATTGTTCCACCTGATGTAGGTTCTCCCTCTGCGCAGTGTAACACTGAACCGTACAGAGATCCAATTCCTGTGTCTGAGCTGAGTTGAGCTGGCATATCAGGGGGGGACAATGCCAAGATTCCAATGGCTTATTCCTTAACTCAGGGTTGGTGACAGTCCATTATAAAATATTATGGATATGGTGAGGATAGGGTTGACCAATTTCCCAGTGGAAGAACAGCCTGCCTGCCTGCCACATTGATGCTGAGGTACAAAGAATAGACTGGGATGTAATGCTGGGGCTTTATAAGGCACTGGTCAGACCACATTTGGAGTATCGTGAGCAGCTTTAGGGTCCATATCTGAGGAAAGATGTGATGGCATTGTAGAGGGTCCAAAGGAGGTTTAAGAGAATGATGATAGACAAAAGTGCTGGAGAAACTCAGCGGGTGCAGCAGCATCTATGGAGCGAAGGAAATAGGCAACGTTTCGGGCTGAAAACCTTCTTCAGACTGGGTTAACGTATGATGAGCATTTGACAGCACTGGGCCTCTACTCACTGGAGTTTAAAAAAAGATCAATCTTCCCAAATAGTGCAAATCCTGGATAGTGCATGTGGAGACAATGTTTCTTTAGTCAGAGGGTGGTGAATCTGTGGAATTCATTGCCACAGACGGCTCTGGAGGCCAAATCATGGGGTATATTGACCGATTTTTGATTAGTAAGGATGTCAAAGGTTATGGGGAGAAGGCAGGAGAATGGTGTTGAGAGGAAAAGATAGATCAGCCATGATTGAAAGGTGGAGTAGACTCGATGGGCTAATTCTGCTCCTATGACTTGTGAAACTTTGGCGTGGGCAGTAAGTGGCTATGTGACTATCCTAATAGAAATCAGCATCAGTGTGGCTTCGAGGGGAGAGAAGGAACACTGAAATGGATAATTCATGTGCACAGCGCAGAGACCAAGGTAAACAAGAAATTAAATAAATTACTGTATGTGTGCCGTGGTAGTTTTTTTTGGAATTAGTCATGAATATAAAGCAATTTCATATAAATAACAAATCACCATAATGCTTTGGGCTGTAGAGAAAATAGTTTATTTGACTCCAAAATCAGTATTCTGCTCAAGGCCGCCCGGGCCCCATCTCAACTAACCTTGCTAATGCACACTGACAGGAGTGGCGAACGGCAATTCCTCTTAATATAAAGCGAAATAGATTTGTCAGGGTATTCTGTTCGACCATTTGTGTTCCAATCGTCCACAGTTAGTCGCATAGTTATGTCTCATAGTGCGTTAACCACAAGCAATGACTTATGTTAAATGCCCCATAAATTATAGGTAGACTTTTATTTTTTTCTAAAGTTGAATTAGTCGGATGTTGAATGCGGGAGCTGAATCTGAATATTGACTCCCAATTCAGCGAAGAAACCTCTGAATCTCTGCCTCTTGCTTAATCCAGACGACACCCTCTGCTGTATCTCATTCTGCTGATGAGGTTGTGATGAGTGTCGATTGCCAGAGCGTTTCGGCTGATGGCTGTGATGAGCTGCATTTCGATTAGTAAATAAAAATCAGTACACAGTTTGGTGGGCGTGTGGGTCTCCACGTTCACAGAATATGTATTGTTAAACCTACTGTGTGTATTTATTAAGCTGCGTGTTTTACCATTGCTACGGGCGCACTACCTGATGCTAAAGTGGTCAATAGACGTGTGAAAATATGTGTGTGCACTGCTGTGGAAATACAAGCAGCATTACACTTACAGAAGAGAAAAATAATTCTAATCAATAAGGTGCAATTTTAACAAGGAACGTTGTGGAAAACTATATTTAACTAACTTAAGAGGTATTCAGCAGCACCCTTCCTATTGGGCAGTCAATATTCTTATGAATCATATCCCATCAAAACCAGACATTGCCCTGATATTTGATTGATAAAATAAGCTGACAGGCTAAAAATGCTTGTAAAGGAGAAAGACTGGAAGTTGGTTTCCTTTCAATAAGCCTTGCAGGTTCCTCTACAAATCCCATTTCTTACTCACTACCTGATACGGAACATATCTTTGGCCCAGTACGGGGTTTTCCCATTTTATTTGTAACTTGCAAGGCAATGCTCTTGACGCACTGAATCTGCTAGTGTAACGATCATCCAGCTCTCTGTAACCTCAGAACGTGACTATCCACCCCCATCTGAAAATATAAGCAACTCCAAAAACCTTTCTGCTCACAGCTTGCACCCAAGCCAAAGGGTCTCGACCCGAAACGTCACCCATCCTTCTCTCCAGAGATGCTGCCTGGCCCGCTGAGTTACTCCAGGAATTTGTATCTATCCCCTTCAATCTTTGCTCAATTAAAAAGCATGGCCTGTACGGATCTTGTTGTTGGTCAGGTCTTGTTATCGGACCAAAGACGGTCCAGGAAATTTGATAAGGTTGGTCAAAATCATTCCTGGTTCAGATAGTTTGCAGTGCGTAAAGAACCACAAGTGATCGGTGATTGGTAGAAGAATTAGTGATGAAATAAGCTGGAGATCTTCTAACATTTCTTTAACATTGAGATCCAATTTGGAATGCACAACCTAACGGAAACAGATTTAATAGCACCATTTAAAAGATAATCAGATATTTAAAGTGGATAAAATACTTAGCTATGGTGAAACAGCAGGGAAGCAGAATTAAGAACGTGATGGAACTGTTTTCAACGAAAGTCTGTTCTTAACTCAAATTGCTGGGCAATTTTAATCATATTAATATGAAACAAAATTAAAATAAAATGCTGGAAATTTCCCAGCAGGTTGTTGATGAAAGATCTCCAGTTCTTTCTGTTTTTATTTCAGATATTTCTGCTTTTTGATTTATGTAAAATGAGTTTGCTTGTGGTGTTGGCGGGGATCCAACTTGTTGAAAAGGGAGAATTTTGCTTTCAACCCCATTTAATTAACAATTCATGTTGGATCAGTTCAATGTTTTAAAAATATATTTGTTCTATCTTTCAAAGGGAGTCCATAGAAATAAATCTGTGCAAGTTTGCGGAGTGCATGCTGCAGACTGACCGCATCGTGAATCACAATGAAATCTGGTTCAGTTTAGTTTAGAGACACAGCGCGGAAACAGGCCCTTCGTCCCACCAAGTCCACGCCGACCAACGATCCCCGCACACTTACACTATCGCACACACACAACAGACAATTTAACCTATAAACCTGTTCGTCTTTGGAGTGTGGGGGGGATCCGGAGCACCCGAAGAAAATCCACGCAGGTCACGAGGAGAACGTACAAACACCGTACAGACAGCACCCATAGTCATAGAAACATAGAAAATATGTGCAGCAGTAGGCCATTCGGCCCTTCGAGCCTGCACCGCCATTCAATATGATCATGGCTGATCATCCAAATCAATATCCCATACCTGCCTTCTCTCCATACCCCCTGATCCCTTTAGCCACAAAGGCCACATCTAACTCCCTCTTAAATATAGCCAATGAACTGGCCTCAACTACCTTCTATGGCAGAGAATTCCACAGATTCATCACTCTCTGTGTGAAAAATCATCTCGGTCCTAAAAGACTTCCCTCTTATCCTTAAACTGTGACCCCTTGTTCTGGACTTCCCCAACATCGGGAATAATCTTCCTGCATCTAGCCTGTCCAACCCCTTAAGAATTTTGTACGTTTCTATAAGATCCCCCCTCAATCTTCTAAATTCTAGCGAGTACAAGCCGAGTCTATCCAGCCTTTCTTCATATGAAAGTCCTGCCATCCCAGGAATCAGTCTGGTGAACCTTCTCTGTACTCCCTCTACGGCAAGGATCTAGTCCAGGTCTCTGGTGCTGTAAGGCAGCAACTCTACCGCTGCACCACTCTGTCCTCTGCAGGTTGTAGTATACCATTGATGGTGCACTGAAGACAAGCCTGCTGACCAATGGTGTGGCCAAAGTACATTGACCTATGCCTTTGGGGTTGTGTAAGGTTCATAGTTTGTGGCGATAAAGTACATTTTGAACACTTAGTTCTTAATCACGATATGCTAGTGCAGCCGCAAAGTCTGCTCTTTGCATCGGGGAGCTGTGCACATTTGTCTCGTGATATATTTAACAAGATGTGCAGCACGCAGTGATGGAGAGATAATGCTAAGGATTGTGTCAGAAAGAACTGCAGATGCTGGTTTAAACCGAAGATAGACACAGCAAGCTGACGTAAATCAGCGGGTCAGGCAGCATCTCTGGAGAAAAGGAATAGGTGACGTTTCGGGTCAAGACCCTTCTTCAGACAGTCAGGGGAGGAGTCGTCTAGAGATATGGATGGGTAAGATGTGAAAACTTTAGGCTAAGGTTTTACTGCCCAGTACAATATAATTAGTGCATGGCTTACAGTCAGTCATACAGCACAGGAACAGGCCCTTCGGCCCAACTGCCTATGCCAACCTAGTTGGTACTTTCAGTCTGAAGAAGGGTCCCGACCCAAAATGTCACCCATCCTTTTTCTCCAGAGATGCTGCCTGACTCGCTGAGTTACTCCAACATTTTGTGTCTATCTTAGGTATATTCCAGCATCTGCAGTTCCTTTCTACCCAATCTAAATGCCCCATCCATGCTAGTCCCACCTGCTCACATTTGGCCCATATCCCTCTAAACCTCTCCTATCCTTGCACCTGCCCAAATGTCTATTAAATGTTGTCATTTATTTTTGATTACCAGCTGTTACAATTCCATTAGCTTCAATAACTTCCTCAGGCAAAATGTGAATTTGATTTGGAAATTTTTCTTGTGATGGTGTGGTGATGGTTTTTCTGGATTGACAATTCTATAAATGAGAGGCATTATCTGAAACCGCCCCCAATGAGCCATTATTCATTTTGTAAAAACAGAGACAAAAAATTGACTTGAAGAACGCTCTGGCAATCTGTATCACCTGCAAGAATTCCCCCCGATGTAACAGTTACCTTCTCTCGATACACATGCGGTATGGCAGATTCTGCCTTGGATATTCACCGGATGGCACCAGCAATGGTTGCCTCGCCAACAGTCTGTCTGTCCTTTCCTTCTCTGTGTCTGTTCCGTATGTTTTTTAGTGTTCTTTAGCTTGTTTTAAGTGGGGGGGGGGGAGTTGGGGGAAACTTTTTCTAATCCCATGCCTCGACGGAGATGCGATTTTTTCCGTATCGTTTCTCCGTCCGCACTGCGGCCCAACATCGAGGAGATGGAGGCCTTCGCTGGAGATTGACCGGGAGCTCCTCCCGCGGGAGCCTCCGGGACTTACCATCACGGAGTTCGCGATCCCAGTCGGGGGTCGTCTTTGGGGTTCCAACCGTGGGAGCCCGCAGTCCCTGGATAGAGACCGACATCGGGGACTCCAAGCCGTCCGTGGGAGTTTCGACAACCCCGACGTGGGAGGTTCGCCTGCCCTGACTGCGGGAGAATAAAGAGGAAGGAGATTGGACCTTATTGCATTCCATCACAGTGAGGAATGTGGGGAATCCACTGTGATGAATGTTTATGTTAACTTTTATCTAGTTGTGTGTCGTGTTGCTATATTTTTTAGTATGGATGTGTGGTAATTCGAATTTCACTGTACCTTAATTGTTACATGTGACAATAAACTGACCTTGAAACCTTGAAATGTATGTGGTCTGTGGTTTCTTGCTGTGCATTACAGAAAATAAATCTTGGTTTGGTGAAATATTAAACAGCGTGGCTATCTTACCAGATGGGTTTTATCAGATTTGACAACTAACACTGGAAACATCTGCTAACAAATGGGAGAAGGGTACATACAGAATTAACAACTCATTTAAATCAGGCTCATTAATCTATTTAAAATAAATGTTCAACTGAAAAGATAATAGATTTGGGAGGCACGGTGGCGCAGCGGTAGAGTTGCTGCCTTGCAGTGCCAGAGCCGTGGGTTCAATCCTGACTACGGGTGCTGTCTGTGCGGAGTTTGTACGTTCTCCCTGTGACCTGCGTGGGTTTTCTCCAAGACTTTCGGTCTCTTCCCACACTCCAAAGACGTACATGTTTGCAGGTTAATTGGCTTGGTATAAATGCAAAATTGCCCCTAGTGTGTGTAGGGTAGTGTTAACGTGCGGTGATCGCTGGTCGGTGCGGACTGGGTGGGCCGAAGGGTCTGATCCGCGCTGTATCTCTAAACTGATCCAAAAACCAAACTAAGACTATTTAAATTCTGCAAATTCTTGTTCTAGTTAGTCTCTTCCGCACCTTCTCCAAAGCCTCCACATCCTTCCTGTAATGAGATTGTGAGAAGTGCCACAATGCTTAGAAGGCTGCATCATGACTTCCTGACTTTTAGATGTAATGTCAAGCATGCTGTCTTTATCCCCCATCTCCTTGTGCTGCCAATTTCCAGGGAGAGATCTATTAAGGAAAACACTCATTTGTGCATTTGGGGGGCTACATGCAACATAGAGCTACTAACTTTCATTGATCAACTGTTGCCATTTCCTTTATTCGGGAAGGGTGAAGAGTGTAATTTGTGTTTACCCTACCTCCTTATATTGCAGTAAAACACCATCTCAATGTCACATCACCTGTATGCAACTTCAAGAGTGTTGAGCTGGAATGATTGGCAGACTTGAGAAGCAAGTCGAACACAACAAAAGGATTTGTCTGAAAGGCAACTTAAGAATATAGAAAATACTAGGAATCTACACCAAGCCCATAGTGGATTCAGAAAGCATAAAGTTTATGACCCTCCTTCAGACTATCCATGTTTTAGAAACATAGAAAATAGGTGCAGGAGTAGGCCATTCGGCCCTTCGAGCCTGCACCGCCATTCAATATGATCATGGATCATGGATCAGAAAGTTTAAGGATAAGGGGGACATCTTTTAGGACCGAGATGAGAAAAACATTTTTCACACAGAGAGTGGTGAATCTGTGGAATTCTCTGCCACAGAAGGTAGTTGAGGCCAGTTCATTGGCTATATTTAAGAGGGAGTTAGATGTGGCCCTTGTGGCTAAAGGTATCAGGGGGTATGGAGAGAAGGCAGGTACAGGATACTGAGTTGGATGATCAGCCATGATCATATTGAATGGCAGTGCTGGCTCGAAGAGCCGAATGGCCTACTCCTGCACCTATTTTCTATGTTTCTAAAACATGGATAGTCTGAAGGAGGGTCATGACACAAAACTCTCTAAATGCATTTCCCTCCGCAGATGCTGCCTGGCACATCGTGTCCTCCAGGGGGGGTTTAGCTTTAGATTCCTGCATCTGCGGTCTAGTGTGTCAGAGGATTCAGAAAATTGGTGTCCGCAGTAAACATTTCCTCGCTGGTGGGAATACGACACATCCACTGTCATATATATATGGTTCCTATAAATAACCAATAGAGGTGCAAAAAACTGGAAATCTGAACTGAAAAAAGAGCAGATATATCCAGCAGATCAGATAGCATGTATGGAAGGAGAAACATTATCAGTGATAGGGTAGTATAGGATGGTACCACTTAAAAATACCCAATGCCATTAATTTTCATGGCTAGCAGAACACTAACTTGTTCAAAAATAAATCACATGGTTTAATTTATGACCTGTTATATTTTCAAGACCACAGAAGGGACAAAATATATTATGAAAAATCGCCATTGATCAGTTATGAAGGGACACTATTTACTTCACAGACTTGCAATCAGATTTCGGTGTATTTAACTCCACATCATCAATTATCTGTCAAAGTTCCTTATCTTAGGGTCCACTTCACTAATAGAAATCAATCTGTGTACCAGCTCTACACAAAGTATGAAATAGATGTAATTTTCTTTCCTCAATCTGCGCTCAAGGGCTTCAACATGCATTCTGTACAGCTTACATAGGACCATCTTCCTGGGCATGTAAAATCACAGCTAGTCTGGTGAGAAATCCAACACAATCTGAACTGTGTTTACGAAGGAACTGCAGATGCTGGAAAATCGAAGGTACACAAAAATGCTGGAGAAACTCAGCGGGCGCAGCAGCATCTATGGAGTGAAGGAAATAGACAACGTTTCGGGACGAAACGTTGCCTATTTCCTTCACTCCATAGATGCTGCTGCACCCGCTGAGTTTCTCCAGCATTTTTGTGTATATATGAACTGTGATGTTCCTAGGAGCAGAATTTGGCCATTCGGCCCATTGAGTACACTCCATCTATCTTTTCCTCTCAACCATTCTCCTGCCTTCTCCCCATAATGCTTGACACCCTTACTAATTAAGTATCTATCAATATCTGCCTTAACAATACCCAATGACTAGACCTCCACAGCCACCTGTGACAATAAATTTCAGAGATTAACCATCCTCTGACTAAAGAAATTCCTCCTCATCTCCTTTCTAAGGGTGCGTCCTTTTATTCTGAGGCTGTGCTTTCTGGTCCTAGACTCTCCCACTAGTGGAAACACCCTCTCCACGTCCACTCTCTCCAGACCTTGACATGAGAAATCATCTTATTTCAGTGGAAAGGTTCAAATTGAATTTTAGATTATTAAATGTTGAGAGACCTTAAATAAATCAATCTTGCAGCAGTAATAATCTTATTAGGCAATATATTTGGCATCCCCTTTATCCCCTTAGTATTCTCTTTATCGTGACTGTGGATGTCTTGATTGTAATCATGTATTCTTTCCGCTGACTGGATAGCACGCAACAAAAAGCTGTTCACATGCGACATGAATCTATCCACCATATAAGATGACACAACTTTTCAGTTATTAACGATATGAATGCGTCAAGTAATGTCTCCATCCATGAGTTGGTCGGACACATCAGTAAATGAAAGTCATAAAAAATAATAACAAGCTATCACAGGATACAAAATAGTTCAACAGTGTTAATGGGCTTACCCTTGATGACATAATCCATGTTAAATCAAAGTACCTTGGAAACTTATCTCCTGGTGGGATATGTGCCCCACTCCTGAAAATCTCATCAACCTTGCTGCCAATTTTCACTTTTCTCTCATTTTCTTATGGTTTACTGATTTTTGACTTTCTTGACTACTGTATTTTCCATATCTGAGGATAAGCTAATGACCAATACCCATTACAAGCCCCACAGACCCCCACAGCTGTGGTGATTGCACCTCTTTCTGCTAGGACTGCATTCAATTCTCTGTTTCTCCAGAGCCACATGTTTGTTCCGATGAAGCTTTCCACACCATTGCATCTGACCTTTCCTTTGTCCTTAACCATGGCTTCACCTTCAATAACGGTGATCTCACTTGTGTCGGTCCGATTCCTTGCAAGTCTGGTCTCACCGTACTTATTCAAGCTTTTCCACAACTACGTAGTCATTGTATCTTATCCCTCCTCTGGTGGTTTATTCCACATATCAACCATTGTAAACAAAAAGAACACTTCCCCATATAAATCACCTTTAAAATTTTAAAATTTAAAACAAGAAAAAAAACGTATCAACCAAATGCTCTGGCAATGGCTAATCAAAATGTGACAACAGTACCACATGGTCACATTTAAGGATAAGAGGGTTTAAGGATAAGGGGGAAATCTTTTAGGACCCAGATGAGGAAAACATTTTTCACACAGAGAGTGGTAAATCTCTGGAACTCTCTGCCACAGAAGGTAGTTGAGGCCAGTTCATTGGCTATATTTAAGAGGGAGTTAGATGTGGCCCTTGTGGCTAAAGGGATCAGGGGGTATGGAGAGAAGGTAGGTACTGGATACTGAGTTGGATGATCAGCCATGATCATATTGAATGGCGGTGCAGGCTCGAAGGGCCGAATGGGCTACTCCTGCACCTATTTTCTATGTTTCTATTAGACAGTTCAGTAACTACATCAACATTACAATCCGAAATGCCTAGGCTGCGGACTGGTTAGGAAATGCATATATATGGGATGTGGGCAGCGCAGTGGTAGAGCTGCTGTCTTACAGCGTCAGAGACTCGGGTTTCATCCAGACCTCAGGTGCTGTCTATACCAGTTTGCACATTCTCCCTGTAACTGCGTGGGTTTTCTCTGGATGCTCCAGTTTCCACCCATACACCAAAGACGAACAAGTTTGTAGGTTAAATGTTCAAGAAGGAACTGCAGATGCTGGAAAATCGAAGGTAGACAAAATTGCTGGAGAAACTCAGCGGGTGCGGCAGCATCTATGGAGCGAAGGAAATAGGCAACGTTTCGGCACGAAACGTTGCCTATTTCCTTCGCTCCATAGATGCTGCCGCACCCGCTGAGTTTCTCCAGCAATTTTGTCTAAGTTTGTAGGTTAATTGGCCTCGGTAAAATTGTAAATTTGTCCTTATTGTGTCGGATAGTGCTAGTGTATGGGGTGACCGCTGGTCGGCGTGGACTCGTTGGGCCTGTTTCAGCACTTGTATCTCTGCAGCTGTGATGTACACCTCTGTGGAGATGGACACAAAATGCTGGAGTAACTCAGCAGGTCATGCAGCATCTTTGCCTGCAGGCAGCAGGACATGCAGGCTCTAAAAAAAGGGTCTCGACCCGAAACGTCACCTATTCCTTTCCCCCCAAAGATGCTGCCTGACCCGCAGAGTTACTCCAGCAATAGGTGTCTATCGTGGCTGTCAACCAGCATCTGAAGTTCCTTTCTGCACCTCAGTGCAATTGGGAAATAAAAGGCAACTTGCCCATGGGGAAGAGGGGAAGCCACTAAGCATTCATTTTGAATTCCTGCATGATTTACTAACAGGAGCACCTTGCACACAAAGGTTAATAAATATGCCGTCCGGTGATGTCCAACAACTGGACGTCGGTCTATGTTATGGAACGTGTACTATTCATTAAGACTGAAGATGTTTATTGTACATTGAATATAAAACACAGGCCTTTGGCACAATCACAACAGAAATTACCTATTGCCTCCCACTCTGCAGAAAACTAGAAATTCTAAACGTCTGAGCTTTGAGTCTTTGAGGTATCGTTTGTCTGCCATGGCGTAAACCACTATAGTAAGCTTTAAGTCCATGTTCTAGTGAATCTTAAGTATTTGATATAATAGATCTCGACTCGAAAAGGGAACTTGGTTCTTCAGGATTCAGAAATAAAACCATGTGCAAACAGAGCTGCAATTACCAGCATGTAGGGCCATGCATAGTCTATGTCTGTAATGCCCCTGTCCCACTTAGGAAACCTGTACGGAAACCTCTGGAGACCTTGCGCCCCACCCAAGGTTTCCGTGCGGTTCCCGGAGGTTGCAGGTAGTGGAAGCAGGTAGGGAGACTGACAAAAACCTCCGGGAACCGCACGGAAACCTTGGGTAGGGCGCAAAGTCTCCAGAGGTTTCCGCTTAGGTTTCCTAAGTGGGACAGGGGCATTAGGCTGTTAGGTTTACAAACAGATACTCAAACTGCAAAGAAAAATAGAAAGTAAATGCAATACCTCCTGCATAAGAAAAAAAAGAAAAATCCTCAGCAGACCAAATATTAATTGGCCTCTTCACGTCAAGATTGAAAAAATCTGGCACGTTTACATTCAGCCACTCCTGGTATCAGAACTATTAGGAATCAATAAAGCTAACAAGCCCATGTGGACAATGTAAAAGCAGCTCAACAAATACTTGACTTAAGTGGACCTGACTGTGCAAATGGGAAGAAGTGTAGGAGACAAACATCTCTGACCCCTGAAAGCTCAGCACAAATAACTCAAATGAAACAGACTTGTATAAATAGGGCACAGTTGGAAATGTTCGAGCATACCAAATCATTTTACATAGGTGAGGCTGATATAATACTAACGTTTGACACCAAGTGCCTCACAATTTGCAGTATTTGCTCCCTTCATCCCTTTTACTTATGTCTGTTTTGTCAGAACTTGCACTGAAAAATCATACAAGTCTCTGTTGATCTTCTTCAATGTCTTCACTTCATCCTCCAACTCAGCCACATGCATTTTGGTGTTCTCACCATCTCCCAACATATGCTGCAGAGCAAAATATGAAATTACATTACTCATTTATTGCAGATTTCTCTACAGTTTTTTTAATACCAACAGTAATGATCTTAATTAGCTCGCATGAAAGGATCTAAATTATATAAGTTAAATTATGCTGGAATTCAAACCAATTTTATTTTCAAGACTGTATTTTATTTTCAAGGCCCATTGGTATCTGATGAGAGAAAAAGCCAGGTTGATCTTTATGTATATTCTGAAGATTGATACCACCCCTCAACTTCCCCCAAAAACCTCGAAGGATGCAGGAATTATTGTTGATTTGCATCTTTTAAAAAAAAAAATTTAAATATCTATTCTTCGGTTGCCTCAGAAACTAGGCAGGAAAAAGTTGATTTTACTACAGCTGAATGGGGTAAAATAACTTCAGGTTAGCCTTGGATGAGAACAGATTTTGCTCAGCATCTTTCCATTGAAACATTCTGGCACCATTTCATAAGCTTATCAAAGGAAGCAACGAGTGTATAGAGTTAGGAGCTCCACATGTGTAAGATGCAAAGTATCGGGAACATGATTTTTTATTTCAATATATTAAGCATGCATGAATATTGTATCGGCCAATGAGTATTAAAAGAACCGACAGCACCAGAGGTCAAGAACGGGAGATCAAGGTTGAACCTGAACATGGTGCTGTGTGGCAGCGGCTCTACTAGAACCAAATTAGAAAAACATTTGCTGCTTTTCTTGCCGAGGAATAAGTCAAAGCTGGACAAGCTCCAGACATGTACGTAAGGTTCTACATGTGTGGTGCTCCCTTTCCGTGAAAGAACACGACCTCCACAACTTTCGTTGTGCAAATGATGACATAACATTTTGCATATCAAATCAGTAGTTTCTTCAAGAACGGCAGCACAGCTAGTAGAGCCACTGCCACACAGCACCATGTTCAGGTTCAACATTGACCTCCGGTGCTGTCCGTATGGAATATGCACATTCCCCCCCGCAGCTACGTGGCTTTCCTTCCGGATGGTCCAATGTCTTGCCACAGCCCAAAGACGTGCAGGTGGGTAAGATAATTGACCACTGCACTAAGATGAATAGTAAGAGTCCAGGATGAGTAGAGATGAGGTCAATACGGTGGCGCAGCTGTAGAGTTGCTGCCTAACAACACCAGAGACCTGGATTTGATAATGACCACAGGTGCCGTCTGTACTGAGTTTGTACATTCTCCCCGTGACCTGCTTGGGTTTTCTCCGGGACTCCGGTTTCCTCCCACACTCGTGCAGGTACAGGTTTGCAGGCTAATTGGCTTGGTAAAATTGTAAATTGTCCCTAGTGTGTGTGGGATAGTGTTAGTGTGCGGGAGTGTTAGTGTGCGGGGATCGCTGGTCGGCGTGGACTCGGCGAACCGAGTGGACTGTTTCCGCGCAGTATCTCTAAACTAAATTGAAAGAATGTGTGGGGTGACTAAAAATATATGAATGCCGGTTTGGTGTAAAAGGACGGTCGATGGTTGGCGCAGATGGACAGAAGAGCTTGTTTTTTCTGCGCCAAGGCTGAATCATATTTGTAATTTAAACTCTATATGACAAATAATCCACTGAAATGAGACAAACCTTATCTGCAGCAGCACACATGAGGGAATACAACTGCTCCGCTTTTTCCAGGTTGCTTTCCTGAGCCTCCTATTGAAAAATAATTTAGAACAGAAACATAAATGATTTATTTTCCCAAATAAAAATACTCTAAGTACAGTAAATGATGCAAAACTAAAGTAAAAATCACCCAGTCCATGAATTACTTATTCAGACATGTAAAATCTATTCCATAATGTCTGAGTGCAAGGACATTATTATTTCTGAACAGCAAATATATTTTTCATATTTGAAATTAAGTTACACTGCAGTAAACTTGAACTTGAATATACCAGCCAAACATCACCAAACTCACGGGACTTGGTGTCATCTCTGCAACTGGATCCACGACTTCCTGACCAACAGACCCCAGGGGACAGGGGACAAATCATCCTCCAGGATAATCTTCAACACTGGTGGTGCTCCGCAAGACTGCGTTCTCAGCCCCCTTGTACACTCACGACTGTACAGACATGTAGAAATCTAATTCAATTTTCAAATTCGCAGACGACACCACCATGGTGGGCCGGATATCAAATAATGATGAGACGGAGTACAGGAAGGAGTTTGAGATCCTTGTGTCGAGAGCACGACCTTTCTCTCAATGTCAAGACAAAGGAGACAGTGATCGACTTCAGGAAGCCTAGCGGTACACACACCCCGGTTTGCATTGATGGCGCTGAAGTAGAGATGGTTGAAAACGTCAAATTCCTAGGAGTCAATATCACCAAGAATTTCTCCTGGAACACTCATAATGAAACGACGGCCAAGAAAGCACACCAGCGCCTCTACTTCCTTAGAAGGCTTAGGAAGTTTGGCATGCCCCCTACAACTCTCACCAACTTCTACAGTTACACCAAAGAATACATTTTATCAGGATACATCGCAGCTTGGTTTGGGAACAGCTCGTATAGAAATTGCAGCGAATTGTGGACGCAGCCCTGACCATCACACAAACCAACCTCCCTTTCATGACTCCATTTATACCTCACTCTGCCTTGGCAAGGCCAGCAGCATAATAGGACGGTCATACCTTGGCCACTCCCTCTTCTCCCCTCTCCCATCAGACAAAAGGTATAGAAATGTGAAAACGCACGCCTCCAGATTCAGGAACAGTTTCTTCCCAGCTAACATCAGGCAACTGAATCATCCTACTACAACCAGAGAGCAGTCCTGAACTCCTATCTACCTCACTGTTGACCCGAGGAATATCCTTGATCGGACTTTGCCGACTTTACCTTGCACTAAACGTTATTCCATTATCATGTATCTATACACTGTAAATGGCTCGATTGCAAACATGTATTGTATTTCCGCAGACTAGATAGCACGCATCAAAAGCTTTTCACGGTACCTCGGTACATGTGAGAACCTATAAAACTGAACTGAACTAACTGAAGTTGTTTAGAACAAAGAGGAAGGGGCTAAGTGATTTCATGATGAATCATATTACGATCGCCATATTGATATTGAAGGCAATTGAAGATATTGAAGAATATAGGCCCATCGATGGTACACAAGTAGGAAGAGACTGTACACAAAGCAGTCCCCAAAGAGTCTGTGTTAGAGGAACGGTATTTCAGAGATTAAGAACACGAGGCAAAGGGATGAATTGTAAAAGGAAATGGTGCAGTAAATTTTGATTACAAGAAAAATATACCAGCAAATGGAGTTGTGAAAGACCAATGAAGGCAAATACAGAGAAACAGTGTCCATAGCTATATTAATATAACAGGAAAGAAACAGTAGAAACATTTCCAATCAGACTTTTGTGAAACTCAAATATATAGGGTCCTTACAACACTAACATTCAAATGTTTTGATAGTAATATTTTTATGTGACATGGGTAGAGGTCATCGAGTGTAATCAGACTTGTCCCACTCCAGTCATTCATTCTCCTCCCTGCTCCCATCCGTCAGAAGGTACAGAAGCTTGAAAGCACGCACCACCAGATTCAAGAACAGCGTCTTCCCCTCTGTTATCAGGCTTCTGAATGATACTTCCATAATGAATGAATGAATGAATACATTTATTGTCATTGCACAATACTGTGCAACGAAATTCCATTACATCTCCTCCGGTTAAAAAAATACAAACACGACAACCATTGACACATATGTACACTTATTAGTAAAATAATAAATAAGTATTTAAAAAGAATTAAAAAGAATTTGGCGGCATTTCTTGGAATTACATTTTGCTTCCCCAGTGTTCTCTGTTGGAATTAAGCTCTTTTATCGCACATGGGTAGAAACTATTTTTTAGTCTACCGGTGCGAGCCTTCAGAGACCTGAATCGCTTCCCAGAGGGTAGCAGAGTGAAAAGGTGGTTGGCAGGGTGGGATGTGTCCTGCTTGATATTTGTGGCCCGGCGCAAGCATCGGGCCCTATATATATCATCCAAGGAGGGCAGTTGAGCGTTTGTAATGCTGTGTGCAGTTTTTATAATTCCCTGCAGCGCCCTTCTCTCAGCCACAGTACAGCTAGCAAACCACACCAGGATTCCATAGGAGAGGATACTTTCCACGGCGCATCGGTAGAAGGACAGCAGCAGCGGCTGTGAGACGTTTGCTCTCCGCAGAGACCTCAGGAAATACAGCCGCTGATGTGACTTCTTCACGAGAGTGACGGTGTTCATTTGCCATTTGAGGTCCTGGGAGATGTTTATTCCCAGGAACTTAAAGCCAGTGACTCTCTCCACCATGTCTCCTTTGATGTATAAGGGAGCAGGTTCCTCTCTCCTCTTCCTCCTGAAGTCGACGACCAGTTCTTTTGTCTTTGATGGGTTGAGTACCAGGTTGTTTTTGGTACACCAGACAGATAAGCTAGAGTAGAGTCCAATTCACCTCTACCCTATTGTGGACATTGGACTTTATCTCTGGAACTGATGCGCTACAATGCTGAGAACTATATTCTGCACTCTGTATCTTCCCTTTTGCATTTATTTATAGTACTTGAGTTTCACCTGATTGTATTTAATGGCCAGGAAGCGAGCGGGCAAGATCATCTCTGACCCCTCCCACCCTGGCCACAAACTCTTTGAATCACTTCCCTCTGGAAGGCGACTCCGGATTGTTAAAGCTGCCACAGCCAGACATAAAAACAGTTTTTATCTACTCAACAGCCAAAAATCTGTAGCCTCCCTTTGATCTGGTATTTTGTTGGTTCACATGTATCAATGGTGTTTTATCATTAACGTTTTATTATTAGTAATGTTTAGTGTTTTCTGAGTCATTCGTAACTGTCACTGTATGTCATATTGTTACTTGTGGATGGAGCACCAAGGCAAATTCCTTGTATGTGAATACTTGGCCAATAAACTTACTTACTTATGTCTGTTTGGAAACCCTGCAAAACAAAACTTTTCACTGTACCTTGATACATGTGATAATAATAAACCTAAACCATCCTAGTCATTGGGTCTATGGTAAAAAATAAATAACAAACTGGTGGAGAGGGAAGTGTCTGTGTACCAGGGTGAGGTTGGGGTGATATTACTTGATGCTGGAGCATTCAATGTTCACACCATCTCTCACCACCCCAGCCACTCTGCTCCTCTGTATGCTCATCCCCAATCCCAGAGCCGAATATTTCCCTTTAATCCCCACCCCCACCTTCCCTCTGGCTTTACATTTTACACATCCCCTTCTTTCTGTATCTGACACCCTTTTGTCTAACCTTTGCCACTTACTCCTCCCATATGCCAATCACCCCCCTTGAGAAGTGGAGGCAGATATGATAGGGGCATTTAAGAGGCATTAGATACGTACATGGATGATATGCAGGGAATGGAGGGACATGGATAACATGGAGGTAAAGGAGATTAGTTTAGCTTAACAACATGTTTAGCACAGACATTGTGGACCAATGGACCTGTTTTGAGATGTCATTTGCCAGGCTTTACACTATCCCCATCTTCCTTTTCCAGCTTTCTCTCTCCTATTCCATCACTGAAGAAGGGTCCCAACCAGGATTGTCATCTATCCATTCCCTCCACGGGTACTGCCCGACCTGCCAAGTTCCTCCAACAATTTGTTCCTTTACACGAGATTCCAGCATAACCAGTTTGTGTCTCCATTGGGTGTTTGTTAGTTGTCAGAGCAGTTCCATCAGTTTGTATCTGCAACATACTTCCCTGCATCATGTTCACTCACATATAGTACTTCCCACATCTCTTGCCATCCACCTGCATTAGGGGTACATTACAGTAGCCTATAAATCTACCTGCATTTCTCTGGAGTCAGAGTCAACAGAGCAGCACCAAATCACCTGGTCAATGCCAACCATTCTTCCCATCTGCAGTAATCCCATTTGCCCATATATTGGCCGTATCCTCACTACCCAGCTCCAAGGTTGCCAACATTGGGTGAGAGTTGGAAGTGAGAAATTATGAGAGACCAAGCCCGAACGGAGCATAGCTACCCGGGGGGGGGGGGGGGGGGGGGGGGGATGGAGGGTGTCCTTCTCCCATTGGTACGGAACATTTGCATTTTTCAGCTTGAAATTGTGCAATATGGTGCATACTGTAGCGAGTCTTTTAACTTACACTTGAATGCAATATATATGCTTTAAATTGGATTGGAGCGTTTTTGAAAGGGGGGAGGCTGTGCGATCACTGATCACTGGCCTTGGGGGTACCCGGTGAGGGAGTGGAGCAACCGAGTGGGGAGAGGGTGTGGAAGAAGGGTGTCCCCCCTCCCAGGGTAGGAACCTTTTGAAATTTGATGTATTAAAATCATGTTTTAGTGCACTGTAGAAGTATGATTTCAATGTTTTTTGTATGAAGTATTTTTAAGAGGTAACTTTTTAAGGGGTAACTTTATCCACACAAAGGGTGATGGGTGTATGGAACAAGCTGCCAGAAGAGGTAGTTGAGGCAGGGACCATCCCAACATTTAAGAAAAAGTTAGACTGATACATGGATAGAACAGGTTTGGAGGTATGGACCAAAAGCAGGTGGCGTAGCTGGGACATGTTGGCGGGTGTGGGCAAGTTGCGCCCAAGGGCCGATTTTCACACTGTATCACTCTATGACTACATTATACCTCCACCATGCATGAATGCTTCAAAATCAAGTGATCGAGTTTTATTGCCATATACTCAAGCATAGAAACATAGAAAATAGGTGCAGGAATAGGCCATCGGCCCTTCGAGCCAGCACTGCCATTCAATATGATCATGGCTTTTAATCTAAAATCAGTACCTCTTTCCTGTTTTTTACCCATATCCCTTGATGTCGTTAGCCCCAAGAACTAAATGTAACTCTCTCTTGAAAACATCCAGTGAATTGGCCTGCACTGCCTTCTGTGGCAGAGAAATCCACAGATTCACAACTCTCTGCGTGAAGAAAGTTTGTTCTCATCTCAGTCCTAACTGGCCCCCCCTTTATTCTTAAACTGTGACTCATGGTTCTGAGCGCCCCCAACATCGGTAATATATTTCCTGCAGTTACAGTAAGTGAAAATCTAGCAGGCAAGCAGGATGCTTTCACCAACCACCCCCATTTGAAGTCCACTATCTTCCACCGTATCTACCCAGTGCTTGGTACTTACTTCCAGCAGCCACTGGTTGTCCTCCAGGAGTCACAGAGCTGCAGCCTGATCCATGACGGTCATCTGGGCGAATTCGGCACAGAGACTCTCACGGCAGCGGCACAACGCTTCGACGCCTCCGACGGCCCGGGACTCTTGCACTGAGGCTGCTCCATGGCCGGAGCTGCAGTAAGCGACTCAGCAGCCCGGCAAACACTCGCCAGCCCCGCTCCCCGTCCGCATCTGTCCCCGCCGCTGCTTCTGCTTCCAACACCCGCGGCCCATGCAGTTGATATGAGTTTTGAAATTTTCGTTGATCACAGAATTTCTCACAACAGACCGAGAGAAATTTGTGATCAGCGTGAGAATTTGGTGAAATGCGTGATTCTCACGCTCAATGCATGGGAGTTGGCAGCCCTGCCTCTCTATCCCCCTCTCCCTCTTCTCCCCCTCTCTCTCTCTCCTCTTTCTCTCCCCCCACCTCTCTTTCTCTCCCCTCTCTCTCTCCCTCCCACCTCACTCTCATCCCTCTCTCTCTCCCCCTCTCTTCTGCTCTCTCTCCTCTCAACCCCCCTCTCTCTCCCCCCTCCCATCCTCTCCCGTCTCACCCCTCCCTCTTCTCTCTCCCTCTCTCCCCCCTTTCTCTCCCCCCCTCTCTCTCCTCTCTCTCCCCCTCTCTCTCTCTCTTCCCCCTCTCTCCCTCCCACCTCTCTCTCCTCCCCTCTCCCCTCTCTCCCTACTCTCTCCCCTCTCTCTCTCCTCTCTTCCCCTCTCTCTCCCCCTCTCTCTCTTCCCCCTCACTATCCCCTCTCTCATGTCCCCTCTTCCCTCTCTCCCTCCCTATCCCCTCTTTCCCCTAACTCTCTCTCCCCTCTTTCCCTTAATTCTCTCCACTCTCTTTCCCCTAACTCTCTCTCTCTTTCTTCTTCCCCTCCCTCTCTCTCCCTCCCCAACCCCCTCTCCCTCTCCCCTCTTTCTCCTTCTCGTCCTCTCCCCCCTCCTCTCTCCCTCTCCCCCCTCTCTCTCTCCCTCTCTCTCTTCCCCCATTTCTTCCCCCCCACCCACTCTCCCCCTGGCTCTCTCTCCCCTCTCTCTTTCTCCTCTCTCTATCTCCTCTTTCTCTTTGCCCTCCCATCAATCTCTCCCCCATTTCTCTTTCCCCCTCTCTCCCTCTTCCCCCGCTCTCTTTTACCACCTCTCTCTCTTCCCCCTCTCTCTCCTACCCTCTCCACCCCCTCTCTCTCTTCCCTCTCACCCCTCTCTCTCTTCCCCCCCTCTCCCTCACTCTCCCCCCTACCTCTCTCCCCATCCCTCTTCTCTCTCTCCATTCACTCCCCCTCTGTCTCTCCCCTCTCTCTCCTCTCATCCCCCCCTCTCTCTCCCCACTGTCTCCCTGTCTCCTTCCCCTCTCTCTCTCTCTCCACCTCCCTTTGAGAGTCTGTCCCTTCGGCACAGAGACTCTCGCAGCAGCGGCGCAACGCTTCCGACGGCTCCGCGGCCCGGGACTTGCACTGTCCGTAGCGCTCCATGGCCAGAGCTGCAGCGAACGACTCATCAGCCCCGCAAACACTCGAGAGCGCCGCAAACACTCGCCAGTCCCGGCTCCCCGCAACTGTTCCCGCCGCTGGTTCTGCTCCCATCCCTCCCGCAGCCCCGGCTCTCCAACACCCGCGGACCATGCAGTTTATCCGAGTTTTGAAATTTTCGTTGATCACAAAATTTCTCACCACTGAGCGTGAGAAATTTCTGATCAGCGTGAGGGCGTGAGAGTTTGCTTGAGGGCGTGAGTCTCACGCTCAAAGTGTGAGAGTTGGCAGCCCTGCAGCTCATCCCCTCTCTCTATGTCTTAAGTTCTCCAATACAAGCAACAACCCACTGAATTTCTTCCATACATCCTGCAAATGCCGCACCTCCTTCCTATGGTGCAGTGACCAGAGTACAAACAATACTGCACAAGCAGCCTAAGCAGTATTTTGTAGCATCACATCCCAACTCTCAGTCTTCGTTCCAACCTAGAGAAACAAACATGCCACATGCCTTCTTCCCCACCCTATCGTGTTTCGCCACTTTCAAAGAACTATAGACTTGGACACCTGGATCTCTGTTCATGAACATTGCTGAGGTCCCTGCCATTTACTATACATGTCCTAACCTAACCGACTTTTCAATGTGCATCACTTCACACTTGACAGGAACAAATCCTCTGTCTATGCTCCGTAACCTTCCATGTGACCTATATCCTGTTGTGATCTTAGACAACCTTCCTTGCTATCCACGACTCCACCATCCATAGATTTACTCATCGTATCTTCTGCAAGTCACTAAAGTGTATCACCAACAAGCACAGGTCCGAACACCAATCCCAGTGACACACCACTGGTCACAGACTTCCATTCACAAAAGACATCCTTCCACCAGTAACATCTGCCTCCTGCCACAGACCAATTTTGGAGCCAATTACCCAGCTCGCTGTAGATCCCACATGCATTAAATGTGGGAGGAAACCAGAGCACGTGGAGAAACCCGTCCACAATCATAGGGAGAAGATGCAAACACCAAGTAGACAGCATCTGAGGTCAGGAATGAACCCAGGTTACTGGAAATGTGAGGAGCAACTATGATAGGTTATTGTGTTTCCTCCAAACTATAGTTTGGGAATCAATCTCATTAAACTATGTGTTTAGATACAATTTTGATTAATGTACCTCATAGGAAGGCAATTTTGTCAAACTCTTAACATTTAGTAGAATCCAACACAGATTCCATTAACTGTTGGAATAACCTGCTGAGAGCACCTGGTGTACTCATTATATAGAAAACAGCAACATTTATCATAAGTAACATTTTAAATTGCTTTCTTGTTCTGTTTCCTCTTCTGAAAGCACCAACTCACTTTAGCATACAGGCTTCATTGGCATCTCTAGGTATTTTGTATGTCACCCAAAGTCCATCATATCACGAGCCATTTTTGCAAATAATGTTAAAAGAATTCAACAACTTCAAAGTTGAGAAATGAGTCTGTTTGTGGAACATGACCCAGAGAGCTTACCATTTTATGTCCATGTTCAGTTAGTTTTAACATTACCCCATGGTATGTACTAGCACCAATCTCTGCCCAATATCCACACGCTCAAACTCTAAGACACAATTCTTTAGCTTTAGCGACACAAAGCGGAAACAGGCGCTTCGGCGCACCTAGTCCGCATCGACCAGTGATCACCCCGTACCCTACACACTAGGGACAATTTCCAATTTTACCGGTCAATTAACCTACAAACCTCTACGTCTTTGGAGTGTGGGAGGAAACCGGAGGAAGCCGAAGGGAGAATGTACAAACTCTATACAGACAGCACCCGTAGTTAGGATTGAACCTGGGTCTCTGGGTTTACAATGCAACAACTCTACCGCTGGGCCATCGTGCTGCCCTGTACCTTCTCTGTATCTTCCCTTGCCGCAGGATTCTAATTTAAATCAATTTATGAGTAAATAAGGAAGCTGTGAAAAAAGATAATGAGAAATAATGATATCTAAAATTTAAGATTTGCATGTAATTCTCTAGAGCTGTGCTACAGAAAGAACATTGAAACCCTGGAGAATGTACAATGTATCATCAGCCAGATGCTGCCAAAAATTGGAATAAATAGTTCTGAGAAATCCATAGCTGAGATTATTTCCAATGGAGGGGAGATGGCCAAGCACTTTAATAAAGATTCCCAATCTTTAGAATGATTTTGATTGTGAATAGGGAGCTACCATTTCATCCTGGTTGCAAAGCTATTGGCAAATGGGTCATGAAATTAGAATTGGGTTTGAGAGTGAGGAACAACTTTGGAAGAAATGTTCTGCATGAACATTTCTCCTTCCATCCTTTGCTCTCTACTCATCTACCAGAGGACTAGAGAGCTTAAGATGAAGTATCTGCTACAATCGTACGGTTCTGGGTTCAGTTCCCCTGCTGGAAACACACGACTGTACAATTCAACAATACACATCAGCTTGGCTTAGTTATTCTCACCGTGGGTCTTATCTACAATATGGTAACATGTAATTCAGGAAATCAGTTTACAGCAGCACTGGGAGAATACTGCATCAGCATTGTCCCTATTTTATTTAAATAAGAAACCAAAACAAGACCTGAAAATGTTTAAAATGGCAAACCACGCAGAATTGTGATGCTACTTAAAGTGCAGTGTATTCCTCTTGCTGTTCTGACCCATACGCCCCTACAACTAGCATCTCCAAACCCAGAGATGTGCGGCTTTGGAATGAATGGCAAAACATCATGGAGCATGCTGAAGGCACAATAAAGTGTTTTACTAGTTCAAGTTCATTTATTTTTCATTCATCATATCCTTTTGAATGATGATTTCCTTGTACTGATTAATGCAACATATGCATTCAAATTGAAGAGCTAAAAAGCAATTTTGTGCCAACTATACATATATCGTATATTCTGGCTGGCCATTTGTTTTAACAATCCTTTTCAAACTATATCTTAATTAACTGAAATAATTGTGAAATTTAAAAATGGATCCACAATAATTCAGTTTATATTAAAAAGTCATTATAATGAAGAGGTACTTACAGCGCCCTCCATATTGTTTCGGACAGACGCATCATTTATTTATTTGCCTCTGTACTCCACAATTTGAGATTTGTAACAGAAGAAAATCGCATGTGGTTAAAGTGCACATTGTCAGATTTTAATAAATGCCATTTTTAGACATTTTGGTTTCACCATGTCGAAATTACAGCAGTATTTATATATAGTCCCCCCCATTTCAGGGCATTTCAGGGCATTATGTGGCCAGTAGTGAGATCCCGCTGGAGGTGGTGAAAATGTTGGAGGATTATATGCTGTATGCGAAGTCGAGGACAAGGAGGAGGAACAAGAGCAGAGGTGCGGGATATCGAGGAGATTCTAGTGAGAGCCTCATCTATAATGGAAGAGGGGAATCCTCGTTTCCTAAAGAATGAGGACATCTCCGTTGACCTGATATGGAAAATCTCATCCTGGGCGTAGACGGTGGAATTGGGAGTAGGGAATAGAGTCTTTACAGGAAGCAGGGTGGGAGGAAAGGTAGTCTAGATAGCTATGGGAGTCAGTGGGTTTGTAATAGATGTCGGTCTGTCTCCTGTGATGGAGACGGTGAGATCTAGAAACGGTAGGGAGATGTTGGAGATGGTCCAAGTGAATTTGAATGCAGGATGGAAATTAGTTGTGATGTTGATGAAGTCAGTGAGTTCTGCATGGGTGCAGGAGGTAGCACCGATGCAGTCGTCAATGCAGAGTTCAGGGATAGGGCCAGTGTACGCTTGGAACAGTGATTGTTCGACATATCCTACAAAGAGGCAGGCATAGCTGGGGCCCATGCAAGTGCCCATAGCTACGTCTTGGATTTGGAGGAAGTGGGAGGAGTTGAAAGAGAAGTTGTTGAGGGTAAGGACCAGCTCTGCTCGGCGGAGGAGAGTATTGGTAGACCCAAATCGGCTGGTACTGCGGTCGAGAAAGAAACGGTGGGCTTTAAGACCTTCCTGGTGGGGGATGGAGGTGTAGAGTGACAAGACATCCGTAGTAAAAATGAGGGAGTGGGGGCCTCTACTTACTAAGTGCTACTTAACCATATGCAACCATCACAGCTATGGAGATTAAATGCTGTCTTCATCTTTGCAATCTACTGGACTTCAATGAAAAGAACAGCAAAGCTAAATGTGCGCAGAATTAGCAGCTGTACTATTAGATTAATTCTAACTGCGTGGGCATTAATTGTGAATATTCTTTTGCAGGCAATGGAGTCGACGAAGAAATGCTAACTTAATGCAACATGTTCCTTGTTTAATTCTTAAAAAACTTATATTCATTAAATCAAACATAATCTGATTAATGTCATCACCGCGACTAATAGCGTAGCTCAAAATACGCTCCTAGGGAGGACAGAATCTGCAATTTAACACACGTATTTTATAATTGGAGCTGACAATCCTCTCATATTCACCATCACAATTGACAGATAATCTAAGCGGTACTATTTCTGAGAAACGTCCATGTTACTGAAAGCTATTTTTTTCTCCATAAAGGCAAACCTATTTCTATGCCTGAACCTCTCTTGCGTGATAAATGCCAACAGAGAACGGTGAAAGAAGAAAGCCTTCATTTACCTCCAGAGAAAACCCTAGGCAAGGGAGGGGAAGTGAAAGGTGCACCGATGCATCTACTTTCGCAGCAGTTTAAACAGATTCCTCATGTCACCAAGTACTCTAACTTCTACCGATGCGCTTCAGAAAGTATCCTTGCCTCATGGCTTGCTACAGCAATTCTGACGCATGCAAATAAGGAGGATGCCTATGATGGATCATCTGGGCCATCATAGGCACAACCCTCCCGAGCATTGAACGTATATACACGAGGCAGTTCCATTGTCATGGAGGTAATTGCCAGAGGAGGTATTTAAGAAGGAACTGCAGATGCTGGAAAATCGAAGGTAGACAAAAGTGCTGGAGAAACTCAGCGGGTGCAGCAGCATCTATGGAGCGAATGAAATAGGCAACGTTTCAGGCCGAAACCCTTCTTCAGACTGATTAATGTCATCACCGCGACTAATAGCGTAGCTCAAAATACGCTCCTTGGGAGGACAGAATCTGCAATTCTGAAGAAGCTGCAATTCATGAATTCTGAAGAAGGGTTTCGAACCGAAACGTTGCCTATTTCCTTCGCTCCATAGATGCTGCTGCACCCGCTGAGTTTCTCCAGCACTTTTGTCTACCAGAGGAGGTAGTTGATGCAGGTACTATCATAATGTTTAAGAAAAATTAGGATAGGTTTACAGGGTTATGGGCCAAGCACAGGCAGGTGGGACTAGTGTAGATGGGGCATGTTGATCGGCCTGGGCAAGACGGCTCTAAGGGCCTGTTTCCACGTTGTATGACTATGACTATGGATCCCCACCATCCGGGTCAAAGATCCTATAGTAGAGCTATAGGATCTTTGATCCTGGCCGTGCCCTCTTCTCAAGCATTGAAGCCTGAAGTCCCACGACACAAGTTCAGGAGCAGCCACTTTCCTACATACCATCAGGTTCTTGAACCAAAGTGCACATCCTACCTCGGCAACGGAGCACCGTGGACCATGTCTACCATAGACATGTTTTTCTAAAAATGTGTTGCACAAATGCCTTACATTTGCGCAGTATTTTTCTTTTCCCCTTCTTGTATAATTGATGTATGATTTATAATTTATGTTTTGTGTGTTGTTTAAGACCATGTGCCTGTGGTACTGCTGCATGCAAGATTGTCATTGTACCTGCACCTCAATATACTTGTGCATTTAATAATAAACTCGAATTGACTTGAAAGAAACATTAGTCCAAGCTGCCACTTAGATTACCACCCTTGCTGGAAAATGAAAATGTAGCGATGCCAGTATTAATGCTTACTGAACTCAGAGTGCACATGGAAGTAGAGGCAGTGCCTGCATTTTAGACTTTAGGTTTTAGAGATACAGCATGGAAACAGGCCCTTCGGCCCACCGAGTCCGCGCTGACCAGCGATCACCCAGTGCACTAACACTATCCCACACGCTAGGGATAATTTACAATTTTTACAGAAGCCAATTAACCTATAAACCTGTATGTCTTTGGAGTGTGGGAGGAAACTGAACACCCAGAGAAAACCCACGCGATCATAGGGAGAACGTGCAAACTCCGTACAGACAGGCACCCGCAGTCAGGATTGAGCCCGGGTCTCAGGCGCTGTAAGGCAGCAACTCTACCGCTACGCCACTGCTGCATTCAAGAGAGAAGTGGAATAAATTAAAAATACAGAAAGAGACCAAAAGTGACAACGCATGGGATTAACCATATAACAATTACAGCACGGAAACAGGCCATCTCGGCCCTTCTAGTCCGTGCTGAACACGTATTCTCCCCTAGTCCCATCTACCTGCACTCGGACCATAACCCTCCATTCCTTTCCCATCCATATACCTATCCAATTTATTTTTAAATGATAAAATCAAACCTGCCTCCACCACTCCCACTGGAAGCTCATTCCACACAGCTACCACTCTCTGAGTAAAGAAGTTCCCCCTCATGTTACCCCTAAACATCTGTCCCTTAATTCTCAAGTCATGTCCTCTTGTTTGAATCTTCCCTACTCTCAATGGGAAAAGCTTATCCACATCAACTCTGTCTATCCCTCTCATCATTTTAAAGACCTCTATCAAGTCCCCCCTTAACCTTCTGCGCTACAAAGAATAAAGACCTAACTTGTTCAACCTTTCTCTGTAACTAAGTTGCTGAAACCCAGGCAACATTCTAGTAAATCTCCTCTGTACTCTCTCTATTTTGTTGACATCCTTCCTATAATTAGGCGACCAAAATTGTACACCATATTCCAGAATTGGCCTCACCAATGCCTTGTACAATTTTAACATTACATCCCAACTTCTATACTCAATGCTCTGATTTATAAAGGCCAGCACACCAAAAGCTTTCTTTACCACCCTATCTACATGAGATTCCACCTTCAGGGAACTCTGCACAGTTATTCCTAGATCCCTCTGTTCAACTGCATTCCTCAACTCACTACCATTTACCATGTACGTCCTATTTTGATTTGTCCTGCCAAGATTAGTCTGGGAGATTCAGTGGAGTTGCTAATATCATCAGAAATATTGCAGAGGAATTACGAAATAGGATCCATAATATTGTAGCTCCTATCCTCTTATCCTATAAAATAAAGTGGACCAACCACATCGGGGCAGAGTAATGCTTATTGTTTATTTACCACTCTTGACCTCAAATTTATTTTCTGAGATAAATTCCATAACCATGAGATGTGCTTCATACAACCAGTGTAATCTATGTGTGAAGCAGAAAGATAAATACGTTACCCTGTCCCCCAAGTGCTAGTTAATGCCATCTATATGTCAGAATATGCTTTACAAGCTGTGACACAAGATTACTCCAGGCATTGGGATTTTAAACAAAGTGGATAGTCATTTAAATTGTGGAACACTTACAAGACAAACAGACTCCAGTAAAGGATTTTAAATCCTACTCAGATTGTCGCAGTACATGCGACAATAATAAACCTAAACCTGATAGTGGAGGGCGGAGGATAGAGGGACATTGCTGCCCACAAACAAGATGCACATGAACGCATCCCAACAAGTTACTAAATGGTGATCAAATGGGACTATCACTAAATTGGGATTTCTGGCTGCTTTTTCCAACATTGAGGTCAATTATATTTCTCCTACATGCCTTGGTGAGAATGTATGGATGGCTAGGGTTGAAGATGTGATTTTTCTCATCTGTTGGGTTTAACAGCTTTGCAGGCCATTAACCCACTGAATTACTGGGGAACTAAGTAATATTTTCTTTCCCAATTTTCAATGCCACTACGATATTCCTGTGTTCCAAAGATAAAAGGTCAGCTTACTTTAAAAAAAAAATAATCTAACAGTACTTATTTCTGTAAATTGGCATATCACAAATTGAGTTCCTACCTCGACGGAAACTTAGGCAATGTCACCTTTGACTCAGGTAGCAATAACTTACTTATATCATGCATTTTACAGCATCAGGATGTTGCAAAGCATGTACAGTCAGCAATCAAACATAGATAAAACAATTGTCGGTGAACAGCCCTTTCTTCTAAGCAGTAAACACAATGAATTCTATCTCCATTCTACACCGTCCTAATCCTAATCATCCTACAAGCTTTTAAAAACTAAACGAAATTCTAAAACATCAAAACTCCTCATTTTACCTTGCCTGTGCTTTTTCATCTGCAGTGTGGTAGTGCTATGAATTACAGTCATAGAGTGATACAGCGTGGAAACAGCCCCCTCGGCCCAACTTGTCAACATGTCCCAGCTTCACTAGTGCCACCTGCCCGCGTTTGGTCCATATCCCTCCAAACCTGTCCTATCCATGTACCTGTCTAACTGTTTCTTAAATGTTGGGATAGTCCCTGCCTCAAATACCTCCTCTGGCAGCTTGTTCCATTCACCCACCACCCTTTGTGTGAAAAAGTTACCCCACAGATTCCTATTAAATCTTTTCGCCTCCACTTTAAACCTATATCCTCTGGTCCTCGATTCACCTACTCTGGGTAAGAGACTGTGCATCTACCCGATCTATTCCTTTCATTCACTGGAGATTGATCAAGGAACAATTTCCCTTTAACATAGGGCTGACAAAGTGAAACAGAGTGAGGTGCAAGACTCAAGAGACTGCAGAAATCTTGAGGAAAAACAAAGTGCTCAAGGGAAACCGAGTGGGACAGGCAGCATCTATGGAAGGAAGTGGACAGAGAACATTTTGGGTTGGGATCTTTCTTCAGAGAGAGAAAGTTGAGGGAGGCGATTGCAGTACTTACAGCCTAGATGGCTGCACATGTATAATACATGAGGCAGGATTGGGCCATTCAATCAGATCATGACTGAGCTTTTACTTTACTGAACTAATCCCATATTCATGAATTCCCTTAAGGTTTTATAATCTGTCCTCCCTTGTCTCGATTATATTGGCAACTAAACCTCCACAGCCCTAATGTAAAACTTCACTACTGCATGGTTTATAACACTACCCTAAATGCAAACTCTCCATGTAAGATTGCAACACTCCACTACAAACACTCAGTGAGTGGTGAATCATTATTCAACCTCTCCACTGCAAGGATATATTCTTCAGGAAATCAGATCTGAATAAATATTCCAATTATAGAGTAATGAAGGCTGACTATAACTGGAGCAATACGTTTCTATGTTTGGGTTTAAGTTCTCTCATAATAAAGGCCAAAATACCATTTGCCTCTGTTGCTACTTGGCAAATCTGCAAGTTAATATTAATTGCCAATAGGCCAGCAATAAAAAATTGGAATGTGCAATCTAGCAGAACTGAAGCAGCACTGTGATTATGGAGGCTTGTAAAACTGAAATGAGACAATGGAATTCATGAAGATACATGCAAATTTTAAAATCAGGACATTAGGGATTAATGTACAGTGCCCTCCATAATGTTTGGGACAAAGACCCGTCATTTATTTATTTGCCTCTGCACTCCACAATTTGAGATTTGTAATAGAAAAAAAATCACATGTGCTTAAAGTGCACATTGTCAGATTTTATTAAAGGCCATTTTAATACATTTTGGTTTCATTATGTAGAAATTACAGCTGTGTTTATACATAGTCCCCCCATTTCAGGGCACAATAATATTTGGGACACATGGCTTCACAGGTGTTTGTAATTGCTAAGGTGTGTTTCATTGCCTCCTAAATGCAAGTACAAGAGAGCTCTCAGCACCTAGTCTTTCCACCAGTTTTTCCATAACTTTTGGAAACTTTTATTGCTGTTTATCAACATGAGGACCAAAGTTGTGCCAATGAAAGTCAAAGAAGCCATTATGAGACCGAGAAACAAGAATAAAACTGTTAGAGACATCAGCCAGAGCTTAGGCTTACCAAAATCAACTGTTTGGGACATCATAAAGAAGAACAAGAGCAAAGGGACTGGCAGGCCAAGGAAGACCTCCACAGCTGATGACAGACGAATTCACTCTATAATAAAGAAAAATCCCCAAACACCTGTCCAACAGATCAGAAACACTCTTCAGGAGTCAGGTGTGGATTTGTCAATGACCACTGTCTGCAGAAGACTTCATGAACAGAAATACAGAGGCTACATTGCAAGATACAAACCACTGGTTAGCCACAAAAATAGGATGGCCAGGTTACAGTTTGCCAAGAAGTAGACATAAAAACATAGACAATAGGTGCAGGAGTAGGCCATTCGGCCCTTCGAGCCTGCACCGCCATTCAATATGATCATGGCTGATCATATTGAATGGCGGTGCTTAAAAGAGCAATCACAGTTCTGGAAAAAGGTCTTGTGGACAGGTGAGACGAAGATGAAATTATATCAGAGTGATGGTAAGAGCAAAGTATGAAGGAAAGAAGGAAATGCCCAAGATCCAAAGCATACCACCTCATTTGCGAAACACGGTGGTATGGGTGTTATGGCCTGGGCATGTATGGCTGCTGAAGGTACTGGCTCACTTATCTTCATTGATCATACAACTGCTGATAGTAATAGCATAATGAATTCTGAAGTATATAGACACATCCTATCAGCCCAAGTTCAAACAAATGCTTCAAAACTCATTGGCCGGCGGTTCAATCTACAGTAAGACAATGATCCCAAACATACTGCTAAAGCAACAAGGGAGTTTTTCAAAGCTAAAAAATGGGCAATTCATGAGTGGCCAAGTCAATCACCTGGTCTGAACCCAATTGAGCATGCCTTTTATATGCTAAAGAGAAAACTGAAAGGGACTAGCCCCCCAAAAAAGCAGAAGCTAAAGATGGCTGTAACACAGGCCTGGCAGAGCATCACCAGAGAAGACATCCAGCAACTGGTGATGTCCTTGAATCGCAGACTTCAAGCAGTCATTGCATGCAAAGGATATTGTCCCAAACATTATGGAGGGCACTCTATGCAAGTGAACAGATGTTCAGAAATGGAGACTTGTTGCAAATTTAGTTATAGACAGCTGTTTTGGGATTTATGGAGAAATGGCTAGGGAGGAAAGCATTGTAGTAGGAGCACTATTGTAGAAGTAAGGAGATGGAAGCAGGCAGTCTTACGGATACAGGGAACATGAGATCAGAAGGAATTGAATATTTTGGTTCAAGAACTAGCAATAACAATGGAGTTCAACTTACCAATTTTAGAAATGCATTTCAACTTCAGTCTCTTCAGTCTAGTTAGCTCCAGCAACACAAAGCCAAGGGGCGACACAGTGGCACAGCAGTAGAGTTGCTGCCTTACAGCGCCAGAGACCCGGGTTCGACCCTGACTACGGTGCTGTTTGTACGGAGTTTGTACGTTCTGCCTGTGGGTTTTCTCCGGGTGATCTAGTTTCCTCCCACACTCCAAAGACATGTAGGCTTGTATGATCATTGGCTTCTATAAATTGTAACTAATCCCTAGTGTGTCGAACAGTGCTGGTGTACAGGATGATTGCGGGTGGGCGCGGACTCCGTGGGCCAAAGGGCCTGTTTCTGCGCTGTATCTTTAAAAGCCAGCAAGAAAAATTCAAGTTTCTAGTTTTAACAATCATTATTCTTGGTTGAAAATCCAATAAAATCACATGAAACTGTGACACAGCGAACTACACATTTATCATACTGTAGTTACCTTGACTAATCAGTGGTTTCATCATAGCAATCAATTTTTATATAACTTGATTTCCAAACTGAAATTCCGATGTTAAGTATTAAAATGTTGCACGTGACTGCAGCATTTCAATCAAACAGCCATTTTCTACTCTTAGGCAATAAAATGCAACACATGTTCCAACTTAGTTGATCTGGAAATTGCCAAAACAGAAACTAGGAATTGTTTGCCAGGGTTTTGCTGCAGAATCAGCGATGTGAGTAGCACCTGGCACAGCTGATCGTAATCTAGAACACACTGTGCATTACAGACGTAAATGGGAAATGCTAAATAGTCTAAATGATGCAAATGTAGAAGCCACAGTGTCTTCAACTCTTTCAATTTGATGCATTGTGTACTCTATACCCTTTATTTTCAGCTCTAACTTGTGATTTGTTGTTTTTGGAGTAGCGCTGGTTGGAAGATTCTGTCCTCTTCATTGACAAAGGAGATTTTAAAGCCAATTGCTGGCATTTCGAGCGTGCAGATCAGCAGGGCAAGAGAAAGACAAGCTGTGGAGTTTTAAATGAACTGCTTGGCTTGGAAAATAAGTGGGATTTATGATGAGGCAGGGCACGCAGTCAATGGTGTGAAGGAAGATGACAAAGTTGTGATAATGGATAGTTTTTGTTTTAGGATAAAACTCAATTCAGAGCAGGACCAAACACGACACATGATAGATACATAGATACATAGAAAATAGGTGCAGGAGTAGGCCATTCGGCCCTTCGAGCCTGCACCGCCATTCAATATGATCATGGCTGATCATCCAACTCAGTATCCTGTACCTGCCTTCTCTCCATACCCCCTGATCCCTTTAGCCACAAGGGCCACATCTAACTCCCTCTTAAATATAGCCAATGAACTGGCCTCAACTACCCTCTGTGGCAGAGAGTTCCAGAGATTCACCACTCTCTGTGTGAAAAAGTTTCTTCTCATCTCGGTCCGAAAGGATTTCCCCCTTATCCTTAAGCTGTGACCCCTTGTCCTGGACTTCCCCAACATCGGGAACAATCTTCCTGCATCTAGCCTGTCCAACCCCATAAGAATTTTGTACGTTTCTATAAGATCCCCTCTCAATCTCCTAAATTCTAGCTAGTATAAGCCAAGTCCATCCAGTCTTTCTTCATATGAAAGTCCTGACATCCCAGGAATCAGTCTGGTGAACCTTCTCTGCACTCCCTCTATAGCTATAATGTCCTTCCTCAGATTTGGAGACCAAAACTGTACGCAATACTCCAGGTGTGGTCTCACCAAGACCCTGTACAACTGCAGTAGAACCTCCCTGCTCCTATACTCAAATCCTTTTGCTATGAAAGCTAACATACCATTCGCTTTCTTCACTGCCTGCTGCACCTGCATGCCTACTTTCAATGACTGGTGTACCATGACACCCAGGTCTCGCTGCATCTCCCCTTTTCCTAATCGGCCACCATTTAGATAATAGTCTGCTTTCCTGTTTTTGCCACCAAAGTGGATAACCTCACATTTATCCACATTATACTGCATCTGCCAAACATTTGCCCACTCACCCAGCCTATCCAAGTCACCTTGCAGTCTCCTAGCATCCTCCTCACAGCTAACACTGCCCCCCAGCTTAGTGTCATCCGCAAACTTGGAGATGTTGCCTTCAATTCCCTCATCCAGATTATTAATATAAATTGTAAATAGCTGGGGTCCCAGCACTGAGCCTTGCGGTACCCCACTAGTCACTGCCTGCCATTGTGAAAAGGACCCGTTTACTCCTACTCTTTGCTTCCTGTTTGCCAGCCAGTTCTCTATCCACATCAATACTGAACCCCCAATACCGTGTGCATTAAGTTTGTATACTAATCTCTTATGTGGGACCTTGTCGAAAGCCTTCTGAAAGTCCAGATACAACACATCCACTGGTTCTCCCCTATCCACTCTGCTAGTTACATCCTCGAAAAATTCTATAAGATTCGTCAGATATGATTTACCTTTCGTAAATCCATGCTGACTTTGTCCAATGATTTCACCACTTTCCAAATGTGCTGCTATCCCATCTTTAATAACTGACTCTAGCAGTTTCCCCACTACCGATGTTAGACTAACTGGTCTGTAATTCCCCGTTTTCTCTCTCCCTCCCTTCTTAAAAAGTGGGGTTATGTTTGCTACCCTCCAATCCTCAGGAACTACTCCAGAATCTAAAGAGTTTTGAAAAATTATCACTAATGCATCCACTATTTCTGCGGCTACTTCCTTAAGTACTCTGGGATGCAGCCTATCTGGCCCTGGTGATTTATCGGCCTTTAATCCATTCAATTTACCCAACACCACTTCCCGACTAACCTGGATTTCACTCAGTTCCTCTATTTCCTTTGGCCCGCGGTCCCCTGCTATTTCCGGCAGATTATTTATGTCTTCCTTAGTGAAGACGGAACCAAAGTAGTTATTCAATTGGTCCGCCATATCCTTGTTCCCCATGATCAACTCACCTGTTTCTGACTGCAAGGGACCTACATTTGTTTTAACTAATCTCTTTCTCTTCACATATCTATAAAAACTTTTGCAGTCAGTTTTTATGTTCCCTGCCAGTTTTCTTTCATAATCTATTTTCCCTTTCCTAATTAAGCCCTTTGTCCTCCTCTGCTGGTCTCTGGATTTCTCCCAGTCCTCTGGTATGCTGCTTTTTCTGGCTAATTTGTACGCATCATCTTTTGCTTTGATACCATCCCGGATTTCCCTTGTTATCCACGGATGCACTACCTTCCCTGATTTATTCTTTTGCCAAACTGGGATGAACAATTTTTGTAGTTCATCCATGCAGTCTTTAAATACCTTCCATTGCATATCCGCCGTCAACCCTTTTAGAACTAATTGCCAGTCAATCTTGGCCAATTCACGTCTCATACCCTCAAAGTTACCTTTCTTTAAGTTCAGAACCGTTGTTCTGAATTAACAATGTCACTCTCCATCCTAATGAAGAACTCAACCATATTATGGTCACTCTTGCCCAAGGGGGCACGCACAACAAGACTGCTAACTAACCCTTCCTCATTACTCAATACCCAGTCTAGAATAGCCTGTTCTCTCGTTGGTTCCTCTACATGTTGGTTTAGATAACTATCCCGCATACATTCCAAGAAATCCTCTTCCTCAGCACCCCTGCCAATTTGATTCACCCAATCTATATGTAGATTGAAGTCACCCATTATAACTGTTTTGCCTTTGTTGCACGCATTTTTAATTTCCTGTTTGATGCCATCCCCAACTTCACTACTACTGCTAGGTGGCCTGTACACAACACCCACCAGCGTTTTCTGCCCCTTAGTGTTTCGCAGTTCTACCCATACCGATTCCACATCCTCCAAGCTAATGTCCTTCCTTTCCACTACGTTAATCTCCTCTCTAACCAGCAACGCTACTCCACCACCTTTTCCGTTCTCTCTATCCCTCCTGAATATTGAATATCCCTGGATGTTCAGCTCCCAGCCTTGGTCACCCTGGAGCCATGTCTCCGTGATCCCGACTATATCATAATCATTAATAGCTATCTGCACGTTCAACTCATCCACCTTATTACGAATGCTCCTTGCATTGAGACACAAAGCCTTCAGGCTTGTTTTTACAACGCTCTTACCCCTTATACAATTATGTTGAAAAGTGGCCCTTTTTGATTTTTGCCCTGGATTTGTCTGCCTGCCACTTTTACTTTTCACCTTGCTACCTATTGCTTCCGCCCACATTTTACACCCCTCTGTTTCTCTGCTCACCCATTTAAGAACCCCACCACCTCTTATTCTCTGTTTATTATTGTTTTCTTCTTTCCCCCCTACATGTTGGGTCTGAATGCTTTCCTTCTCTGCCTCCTGCCTCACACACTGTCTAATAGCTTTCTCTATTTGAGTCCCTCCCCCCAACCATTCTAGTTTAAAGTCTCCCCAGTAGCCTTTGCAGATCTCCCCGCCAGGATATCGGTCCCCCTCAGGTTCAAGTGCAACCCATCCTTTTTGTACAGGTCGCACCTTCCACAAAAGAGGTCCCAATGATCCAGAAATTTGAATCCCTGCCCTCTGCACCAGTCCATGATGGATGAATACCACGTGGTTCAGTGTAAGCTAGAAACCCAGGAAGGTGGGATGGGGATAGAGTATATAGGATCATGAGGGCAATAATTAGGGTAAATGCAGTCTTTTATCCAGAGTAGGGGAATCAAGAACCAGAGGACATTGGTTTACAGTGATAGAGACAAGATTTAATAGGAACTAGACTAAGTGGGACCCGTTGGGTCCCATGTTCACATGGGAGGGCAATACAATACAATACGGTTTTATTCATCACATTGCACGTAAAGTGCAAGTGAAATGAATTTGTCAGCAGCGGTACAATGATAAAGAACACACAAACACAATTAAAAAAAATTGAACACAAACATCCACCACAGCATTCATCACTGTGGTGGAAGGCACAAAAATTGGCCAGTCCCCCGACGCAATTTTCCACCTCTACACCAATTACTTCAACCCAAACAACCATTTGCAGTGCATTTTTACTTCAACCCAAACAACCATTTGCAGTGCATTTTTACTTCAAACCAACCATATTTTCATTTTCAAACCACATTAAGGGCACTCACAGTTGAGTAGACATGTGTTCAGTGTTATTCAGAGCTCAGAGAGACGTGACCCTCTGGCTTCCTCCATCTTGCAGAGACTGAGTGAGGCAAACCACTTCCTGGTTTTATAATCCCTCCCCCTCCCTCCAGCAGGGGCAGCAGAGAGAATGGCAATTTAAAAAAAAATAATTAATATCTCTCTGATTTTTCATCGGTGGGAAAAACCTCTGGTCCCGGAAGGCGGAGGGGGGCTCTGAGCGAGGTGGCCAAAAATGACGGCCATAGGTGGCGGCGTTCTCTCGGAAATCGCAGCACAGTGAGCCAAAAGCGGTCAAGATCAGACCTTTAGTAATATATAGATGTGAGGGGCGACTTTTTTTTTACACAAAGGGTGGTGGGTATATGGAATGAGTTGCCGGGGGAGGTAGTTGAGGCAGAAACTTTAACAACATTTAAAAGACATTTGGACAGGTACATGGATAGGAAAGGTTTAGAGAGTTATGGGCTAAATGCGGGCAGATAAGACTAGTGAAGATCGGGAACTTTGGTCTGCATGGGAAAGCTGGGCCAAAGGGCCTGCTTCCGTGATGTTTGACTATGACTATTTATTAGCTCAATGATACTTAATTTGATTAAGCTTAGTTAAGCAATTTATAACACATCCTGTGAACGAAGAAAACAAATAGCACGATGCGCCTTTGGAGCGCCAGGCAACGTGTGATAATATTCTGTGCCTGCTGTAGGGCCATGAGACATATAAACATAGAAAATAGGTGCAGGAGTAGGCCATTCGGCCCTTCGAGCCGCCACCGCCATTCAATGTGATCATGGCTGATCATCCAACTCAGTATCCTGTACCTGCCTTCTCTCCATACCCCCTGATCCCTTTAGCCACAAGGGCCACATCTAACTCCCTCTTAAATATAGCCAATGAACTGGCCTCAACTACCTTCTGTGGCAGAGAATTCCAGAGATTCACCACTCTCTGTGTGAAAAATGTTTTCCTCATCTCGGTTCTAAAAGATTTCCCCTTTATCCTTAAACTGTGACCTCTTGTTCTGGACTTCCCGAACATCGGGAACAATCTTCCTGCATCTAGCCTGTCCAACCCCTTAAGAATTTTGTAAGTTTCTATAAGATCCCCGCTCAATCTTCTAAATTCTAGCGAGTACAAACCAAGTCTATCCAGTCTTTCTTCATATGAAAGTCCTGACATCCCAGGAATTAGTCTGGTGAACCTTCTCTGTACTCCCTCTATGGCAAGGATGTCCTTCCTCAGATTAGGAGACCAAAACTGTACGCAATACTCCAGGTGTGGTCTCACCAAGAACCTGTACAACTGCAGTAGAACCTCCCTGCTCCTATACTCAAATCCTTTTCAATACAGGGAGAGGAAGTTTCACCCATGGGCAATTCCAGAGATCAGTACATTAAGGTGGGATAAATAATTGCAGAATATGCACAGAGAAGAGTAAAAAGGAGTGTTTGTATCATTGAACTCAATCACAGCAAAGACCAAGAGAACATCTCATGAGATGCCCGTGCTGAAAGGCAAGGATACAGTAATGAGGGATAAAAACCTGCTTATTGGTTTAATTGTGGCAAATTCTGTGGATACAGTACATCTGCAAGAGAAAAAAACGAAACTAGCAAGTCAGTGAGCATCTGTGCAGAGAGAAACAGGTCATTGGAAAGCCCAGCAGATCAGGCAGAATCAGTGGAGGGGGAAATTCAGATGGAAAACCAACAGCAGAACTAGCCAGTCCCCATACAAGTTTTCTTGTTGTATCCCCTTGGCTGAGACCATCTTTGGCTGTTCCTGTTCTTTTCCTGCTTCCAGCCCTTCAACACCACCTCCCCTCCCCTCTACTCTCACTCTGAAGAAGGGTCCCGACCTGAAACGTCACCCATCGTTTTTACTTCAGATTTGCTGCCTGATCTGCTGAGTTACTCCAGCACTTTGTCTATCTTTCGTTTAAACCAGCTTCTGCAGTTCTTTGTTTCTACAAGAAGGCAAGCTTTCTAAATAGACTTCCTTGTAAGCTCATACCGAAATGAAAGACCCAAAACGTTATATTTCAGACATGTTGTTCCATTATATTGAAGGTATGTTATTTTAAGAGCATATAGTCCAGGTGAATTTGGAGTCTGAAGAAGGGACTCGACCCAAAACGTCACCCATTCCTTCTCTCCAGAGATGCTGCCTGTCCCGCTGAGTTACTCCAGGATTTTGTGTCGATCTTCGGTTTAAACCAGAAGCTGCAGTTCCTTCCTACATTAATCTGTATAATTTTTGTTTTGTCAGGATCTATGTAAATTAGAGGATACATCTACTTTTCAGACAACAGAAAATATACCTCGCTCCAATTGACTGGTTTCCTTTCTCGGAGAATATGAAGCGAAAAGCACATGTATAATACAGCAGTCAGTTCAACTGTGGATTGTGTGTGCTAAAGTACAGAAAGCTGTAAAATCCTACCTTCTGGCCATGCTGAAGACATAGGGTTACAGCACATCCTTCTTCATTTTCTGTGATCTCAGAGCTGTGCACATGTTTACTAAATTTTGGAAGACTTATGCTGGGTCTGCAGTCAGGGCTAAACATATTGGCTGAAGCAATCGTCAAAAAGGCATTTGTCACTGGTCCTAGGAATAAATAAAGTGAGCTGTTATTAAAATGGATCGTACTTTATATAAGGCACTGAAAATCTATTCACTATTTATCTATGCATTGAAACAAATCAGTTGATAGAATTAGGCATCATTGATTCACACAACAATAGAATCCTATCGCAGTCGCTGCCTCAAAAAAGGCTGCCAACATCATCAAAGACCCACGCCATCCTGGCCACACACTCATTTCTCCGTTGCCAACGGGAAGAAGGTACAGGAGCTTGAAATCTGGAACATCCAGGTTCAGGAACAGCTTCTTCCCCACAGCCATCAGGCTATTAAACACAACATCAAACAAACTCTGAACAATAACAGCCTATTGCACTTTATCTGTTTATTTATTGTGTATATATATGGTCTATGGTATATAGACACACTGAACTTTTATCTCCTGTTCTGTATTATGTTTACATATTCTGTTGTGCTGCAGCAAGCAAGAATTTCATTGTCCTATCTGGGACACATGAAAATAAAACTCTCTTGACTTCATTTCTCAAATCAAAGCAATTCAATTAATGCAAATTATGTGTAGGAAGGTACTCCAGATGCTGTAGAAGGGTCTCGACCCAAAATGTCACCCATTCCTCTCCAGAGATGCTGTCTGTCCCGCTGAGTTACTCCAGCATTTTGTGTCTATGTTTAATACAAATAATGGTTCTTTCTCATTAGCAGAGTGATGTTACTGTTGGGAAATAGTGAGAAAAAAGTTGGGAGAGATATTAATATTGTTACATAAAAATATTTCCCAATACAGGGAGCCAACATCAATACGTGGACTCCCGGATCATTAGATAAGGATGAAGGAGGAGGAGATCAGGAGCGAGTGGCAGAGAACATGGCAGCGAGAGAGTGAAACGAAGAAGTATGAGCAAGTGAGAGCACGACGGAATATACACCAAAATTAAGGATTTTTAGAAGTTCAAAACAAATTGATTAATGCAAGGATAATTTTGGTCTGGTATGATCACCTATGAGTTAAATAATCTGCCAATCTTGAACAGAGGGGAAAAAAGAGCTTTTAAAAGAAAACTAATACAAATACTGAAAAGGTCTGTCAGCATCTGAAAGAAAAATTAAATTCATGTTTCAAGTCTTCTGCATTTAACCGATATTTGTGGCTGTAGTTTTCCGAATTAATTATAGAGAACAAGCGATTTAAATTTAATTATTCATAAAAGTTAGATATTTTAAGGACACATTCTTTCCGTTTTTTCACATATTAGTAGTCTCTCAAGCTCAGTGTTAAATAAATGAGTTTGCTGCCTTAAGACTTGAATATTTAACGATCTGGAAAATGCACTGCCATTTCTTGTTCTGTTAGTTTTTATTCTACTTCTAAAAGTGTTGTCTCTTCCTCGAGTTTAGTTCTATGGGTTCTGGCTGCCCTTTGGTATCTCATCCATAAAACTGCTCTTCTGTACGAAGTCCTTAAAAAGTGCTAAATCATTTTTTTTTTCAAAATCCATTCACTCCAAGATGTTAATGTGGCAGATTAGGGCAGCCTTTATGATGCATAACTAATTGCCCTTGAACTTAATGGCTTACAAGACTATTTCAAAGAGTAGTTAAGAACCAAGTGCATTGGTGGTCTGGAATCATACCAAATATGTTTGCAGGTTTTATGCCTTAAACCAAACGACAACCCTGTAGTTTCATAGTCACCATGATTTAAATATTTGCGTTTAAGTTCCCCAACGAACCTAGTGGGATCTAAACTAAAGTCTTTGAATCAACAAGATCAAAGATCCAATCTTGGGCCTTAAGTGAAAGTCAACGTCTTCCTTGATATGGATGAAGTCTGAAGGAGGATCCAAGCCCTTGCATATTTGTTTTATAAATATAATGTATATTTGTTTTATGTTGAACTCACTCAACCTTTGTTCTAATTAACACAAATACAAGAAAATATTATCTACAAAACTATTAGCAATACAATACAAATTTATTCGTCACATGCACCAACTAAGGTACAGTGAAATGAATTTGCCAGCAGCGATACAATTGAAAAAAGAACACAATACACAATAGAATTGAACGTAAACATCCACCACAGCATTCTTCACTGTGGTGGAAGGCAACAAAGTTCAGTCAGTCCTCCTTTGTTCATCCGTGGTCGGGGCCGTAGTCCGTAGTCGCCGCAACGGACGACCAGATGTACAGGCCCTCACGTGAGGATGATCGAAACCCCGACGTCGGGAGGGTCGAACACACTCACGGCTTCAGGATGTTATAGGCCGCAGGCCTGCGGTCGGAGCTCTTCTCCGGCGATCCCCGGCAAGGGATCACAGGCTCCGGATGGTAAGTCCACGCCATGCCCGCAGCTAGAAGCTCCGCAAACCACAGCCCCATGATGCCAAAGTCACCAGGCCAGCGATCAGAGCACTGTGACTATGTTCTTTGTAAATAACAAGCGTTATTACTTTGTTCTATTCCCATACTATTCTATAGGAAGAGCACGAGGCTGGAGGAGACTACTTGACTTTTCCTATTGGACAATCTGAAAAATAACCCAGAACAAATCCAGATATTCTTTGAAGCATAACGGTGCCAGTTCACCACGCAGCCCAAACCATCACACAAACCAACATCTTTTCCATTGACCCCATCCACACTTCACGCTGCCTCGGCAAAGCCACAAGCATAATCAAGGACTAGACTCACCCCGGTCACTCCCTCGTTTCTCCTCTCCCATCAGGCAAGAGGTACAGAAGTGTGAAAATGCACACCTTCAGATTCACGGACAGTTTCATCCCAGCTGTTATCAGGCAACTGAACTACCCCAATCATCAACTAGGGAGCGTTTCTGACCTACCATCTACTTCATTGGAGACCCTCGGACTACCTTTAATCAGACTTTATTTTGCACCAAAAGTTATTTCCCTTATCCTGTATCTGTACACTGTGGACAATTTGATTGTAATTGTGTATAGTACTGCCACTGACTGGATAGCATGCCACTAACAGCTTTTCACTGTACCTCGGTACACATGACAATAAACCAACTGGACTAAACTAAATGGCATTTCAAATGTTCATCCGTACATCTTAAATGTGAAAATCTCTATCTCCATCACCCTCCTTAGTCAGAGAGTTCTGGATTTCAACTGCTCTTGGGATCAAAAAATTATTTCTCAGGATAGTTTACTATCTTTTACCATAAGGGTATTGCACAGGGATAGCCTGTGGCTAAAGGCACCTATCAAAGTGGCACAATTTCTCCCCTATCTAGGCCCTCAATTTTGTATATCTCAATCAGGTCTTCTTCTGCCTTCTCAAATTCAATTATAGTAAATATGAATAGCTGAAATGCTCCCTCTAGTAAGGCAACATCCTGGTGAATCTTCAATGCATATTTTCCAGTGTGGTGCCCACTAGGTGGCGCCAGCAATGCCTCGCCAACAGTCTGTCTGTCCTTTCCTTCTTTGTGTTTTAATTGTATGTGTTAAATGTATGTTTTTAGTGTTCTTTAGCTTGTTTTATGTGGGGGGGTGAGGGAAACTTTTTCTGATCTCTTACTTTAACGGAGCTGTGATTTTTCCCCATAACGTATCTCCATCCGCACTGCGGCCTAACATCGAGGAGTTGGCGACCTTTGCTGGAGAACGATTTTGAGAGCTCCACCGCGGTCGCCTGCGAATTTGCCATCGCAGAGCCCGCGATCCCTTTGCCAGGGTCGACCTCGGAGCTCCAACCGTGGGTGCTTCCGGACTTAAAATCACGGAGTCCACAGTCTCTGGTCAGAGTCCAACTTCTGGAACTCCAAGCCGCGGGAGTTTCGACCGCCCCGACGCATGGATGGTTCGAATGTGATGTGGTTCGAATAAAGATGTGGGGAATCAGCTGTGGTGGATGTTTATGTAGTTGCTTTTTTTTGTATGGCTGTATAGTAATTCGCATATCACTGTACCTTAATTGGCACATGTGACAATAAAAGCCCTTTCAAACCTTCAAATTCATTGCCAAGATTGACGGCAGGTAATCCATCCACTTTCCATCTTTCTGGGTTAAGTCTTCTTCAATATGGTTGGTGCTTCTCAAAGGAACTACTCATACATTCAACAATAAGGATGGAAGCAATTGCCAGACTTGTCCAAATCTAGATTTTCACAGTTTACAGAGCGTTACCTCGCTGAGCATCCACCACTGTGCTCCGTTGTTGGACTCTACATGGAGCACCGCAGTGGAGCCCAGCCTTGCTGAGAAATTGCTTCTCCAATCCTTTAGCTGACAGAACCAAATTACTTCCTGAGTCATTTCGAAAGACAAATAAGAACCAAACACTTTTCCGTGGATCGTAATAGCATAATCTAAGATGTAACGCATTATAAATTGGATGCACGTTTTTTGCATATTAATACACTCTTTTCAAGAACAGCAAAATGAGGCCATATATAACCTGTTGAGCTGTTTTATACAGAAGCAATGCAAGATCTATATATCCTTGCCTTTTTACCTTGAATCCTGCCCTAACATTTCCTTGTTGAAAAGGTACATTTAATGGATTAATAGCTTAATCCATTAAACTATTACAAATATACTAAAGACAAACTGCTGAAGCTAAAGAGCTAATTCCCAGTCTCCTCTCTTAACTCTTCTGCTGAAAAAAGCGTTTGGTCTTAAAATGTGCAGCAATTATCATCATAGGTTTGCTGTAACTAATTCAGTTGATCATGAGGGGAGTGGTGGGGATGTGGTGCTAGCCGCATCTCGCCCTTATTATCACTCTGCACATTGTCTCTAGTAATGGGAAATAGGTTCTTTGTCATTTTACTATTTAATAGTCCATGGCAGCAACCAGTTAATGCCGACCAATAAATGACTTGTTAATTTACCAAGACTCCCGTTTCTTCTTCTTCTTCTAGTCAGCTATTGACGCTTGTCAAGAATGAGTAGACTCTCACTTCAACTCAATCTTCATTCTTGAGGCATCCTGGGCGTGCACATCTCTGAAGATCTTTCCTGGTCCGAGAACACCAACGCAATTATCAAAAAAGCTCATCAGCGCCTCTACTTCCTGAGAAGATTACGGAGAGTCTGATTGTCAAGGAAGACTCTCTCTAACTTCTACAGGTGCACAGTCGAGAGCATGCTGACCGGTTGCATCGTGGCTTGGTTCGGCAATTTGAGCGCCCTGGAGAGGAAAAGACTACAAAAAGTAGTAAACACTGCCCAGTCCATCATCGGCTCTGACCTTCCTTCCATCGAAGGGATTTATCGCAGTCGCTGCCTCAAAAAGGCTGGCAGTATCATCAAAGACCCACACCATCCTGGCCACACACTCATCTCCCTGCTACCTTCAGGTAGAAGGTACAGGAGCCTGAAGACTGCAACAACCAGGTTCAGGAATAGCAACTTCCCCTCAGCCATCAGGCTATTAAACCTGGCTCGGACAAAACTCTGATTATTAACAACCACTTTCTGTTATTTGCACTTTACCAGTTTATTTATTCATGTGTGTATATATTTATATCATGGTATATGGACACATTTATCTGTTTTGTAGTAAATGCCTACTATTTTCTGTGTGCTTAAGCAAAGCAAGAATTTCATTGTCCTATGCAGGGACACATGACAATAAACTCACTTGAACTTGAACTTGAAACAGCAAATATAGGAGTGTATTCCACTGTGGGAATTCCAAGTTAGATCCCATCCTTAATAGTTATTTAATTGTGTTTCAACTTGTCCCAAAAGGGTTAACGAAAGAGCCGGTGAGTTGTGAATCAATGCCCTCACATGATTACAATCTAGGATGACATTTCAGTGCAGCCTTGAGACTGGAAGGTAAGTGGGGGATGGTACCAGGAGGATGAAGATTATATAACAAGCCAAGATTTTTCTGACTGCTTGGATAGGCAAACAACCTGGATTGTACGCTTGTCTAAACAGAAGCACAAGAGACTGCAGGTGCTGGATTGTGCAGTAAAAATAGTAGATCTGCTGGAGGAACTCAGTGGGTCAGGCATGTTGGAATGAGGAGGATGCTAGCAGCTGGGGGGGGGGGAAGGGGTGAGCGGTGGGTGGAGTGAAGGGGGGGGGGGGTGGGGGAAGAGGGAGGAGGGCATCCAGTGAGAGCAACGTGTGCTGTGTCACTATCTCCACCTTCTCCTCCCCCACCTGTCTGTTATCTACCACTCAACGCTTCCTCACCTTTAGCCACCTACAGTTCGCTCTTTCCCCACCCCTTTCCCTTACCTCTTCACACTAGCTACTTCCCCTCTAGTCTGCCAGGCTAAATGAAGGTTTCTTGCCTGAAACATTATCTATTGCCCTCCACAAATGCTGCCTGACCCACCGACCCCCTCCAGCAGTTCTCCGTTTTGTTTTTTGAGTTTGTCTCACTGGATCAACAAACACCATTAACACAGATTACCTGATCATTTTATGTAGGAAGGAACTGCAGATGTGGGTTTATACCAAAGAAATACACAAAAATGCTGGAATAACTCAGCGGGTCAGGCAACATCTCTTGAGAAACAGAATAGGTGATGTTTCGGGTCAGGACCCTTCTTCACACTCAGCTGGGTCTGAGGAAATGGTCTGACCTGAAACGTCACCTATTCTTTTTCTCAAGAGATGCTGCCTGACCTGCTGAGTTACTCCAGCAATTTGTGTCTTACTTGATCATTTATCTTTCTTCATTAGGCTTCGATGGGGGGAAATTATGTACCACACCAAATACTTTGGAACAATAGACAATAGGTGCATGAGTGGGCCATTCGGCCCTTCGATCCAGCAGCGCCATTCAATGTGATCATGGCTGATCATCCCTAATCAGTACCCCGTTCCTGCCTTCTCCCTATATCCCACGACTCTGCTATTTTTAAGAGCCCTATCTAACTCTCTCTTGAAAGCATCCAGAGAACCTGCCTCCACCGCCCTCTGAGGCAGAGAATTCCACTGTGGAACAACACTCTGTGGGATGTCCCGAGGATGTGCCACTCTCAATAATACAAGCTTTATTTCCTTGGAGCAAATGCAAACTCTACTGTAATATCACTGAGAGATGTGTTATACTGTGGAACTAATAGCTCGAATATTAAACTGTTTTTCAGAACTCAGTTCTGACCCATTTGGATTTGCAGTCTAGAATTATCTGTAAACAAAGAACAAGCTTGGATGCTGTAAATAGCAAAGATTGACACAAAATGCTGGAGTAACTCAGCGGGACAGGCAGCATCTCTGGATAGAAGGAATGGGCGGCATTTTGGGTCGAGACCCTGCTTCTGACTGAAAGAAGGGTCACCCATTCCTTCTATCCAGAGTGGCTGCCTGTTCCGCTGAGTTACTCCAGCATTTTGCGTGTAGCTTCGGTGTAAACAAGCATCTGCAGTTCCTTCCGACACATTTTGTCTGCTGTAAATGGCATGTGACTTTCTATCAGCTTGCTGCTTCATCCCATTCTGTGACAATAATGTGCACCAGCTCAAAGTGTTAGGAGCTTGAAACCAGCATCTCTCAGCACCCTGTCAGATCGATGGAACACCTGGCACCAAACGCACAGCCATAAAGTGCAATCTCTTGTGTCAGAATTAATAATCCATGTACGTAATGTAGCACAACTGACAGGATATTTCCAACCTGTGCTGGGGAGGTTGAATGGATGAGGTTACCCAAGACATTTCTTACAAGGGTGAGTAAACAGTCACATACTCTCCCACAAATCCTGAAAATTATAAATGAACCAATGCATCAGCAAGTGGTTTACCACGAGGTGAGTCACAGCTCCTCTGTAAAAATCTCAGTATCTGTCGATTTAGTAGTCCAGAGGCATCTGCAACAATGCAGTCAATCGAGACAGATGATAGAAGGTGATTCTTATTCCTCACATAGTAATTTCTTTAAATTGACTTGGGGTCTCAAATGAACAATAAGATAAAGGGGGAAAGTAACATATAAATTCACAGTTCAATTCTGTGAAAGATCTGGATAGAGTAAATGTGGAGAGGATGATTCCACTAGTGGGAGAGTCCAGGACCACAGGCTATAGCCTCAGAACAAAAAGACGTACCTTTAGAAAGGAGATGTGGAGGAATTTCTTTAGTTAGGGGGTGGTGAATCTGTGGAATTCAGAAGGCTGTAGAGGCCAAGTCAATGGATATTTTTTAAGGTGGAAATTGATAGGTTCATGATTAGTGGGTGTCATGGGTTATGGGGCGAATGCAGGAGAATGGGGTTGAGAGGGGAAGATAGATCAGTCATGATCGAATGGCGGTGTAGACACGATGGGCCAAATGGCCTCATTCTGCTCCTACAATTATGAGCCCATGAACAAGGCTTCCTTTCCCAAATTGTTTCCTGGTGAGTACGGCTGGAAAGGTGAAACTCCAATTCTCAAACATATTGACAAAGCAGAGTTATGTGGAAAGGAATATACAGACATTGCCTGACTTACGCAAGGGTTACGCCCTGCTGAACCTTGTATAGGTATTACTTGCTGGAAACCGAATTGCTACTGCGCACAGGTAAATTTACTATCCATCGCGATACTAAGCCCCCCCGCGGGACTTACCATTGCCCGCCGGGGGCTTTAACATCGAGAGCCCCAGTCACCTCAACGCTGCAGTTGGACTGCTGGACCGTGGGAGAAGACTTTTGCCTTCCATCACAGTGGGGAGGTGTTGGAGATTCACTGTGGTGGATGTTTGTGTAAACTGTGTTAAGCGTGTGTCTTGGTTTTTTTGGAATGTTGTGTAGAAAATGCAATTTTGGTCAAACCAAGCTGTTTGAAAGACAATAAAAGGCATTCTATTCTATTCTATTCATCGTGAAGACCACTAGGGGAGCTCCAGCACAGAGACTGCGGGGGGAGCTCCAGCACGGAGGCAAAGGGGGGAGCTCTGTCGTGGAGACAAAGCAACTGTCAATAATAGTATTAGAGAGGAATTACAAAATAATATCACCATCCCAAATATTAGTATTAACTGAACTTTTCTTCTATGGCATTCCCCTGGGATCACAGGCGACTTTCATCTAGTTTCGTGATTTGTAAAAGGCAGATGAGGTCAATGTTGGAACATCATGAGGATTGGCGGGTGGTCTACTCATTCCATCACTTACACATGGGGACACAGTTATCCCAGTTGATAGCCCTAATGTTCTCAATACCATCCCAATTGCTCCTCCTCCACTTTGTATGGTCAAAGGCCACAAAAGCTATTTAGGACTCGGTGGAGATGTTGCATTTCATCAAGGAGGCTTTGAGCATATTCTTCAATCTTTTCTTTGTCCATCTCCGCTTCCCATAACAGAGCACAGAAAAGAGAAATGGGCTTGAGCTCTCTGCGGTCCCCACCCTGCTTCAACAGTGCTGATTTTGGCTCTGCCAACAATGGAAAGGAATGTCGGAGTTTTTGACGTTTTCACCCACTAGCCCCGAGTGAAGCAGCTGCTGAATTTGAATAAACCCCGGAGCATTCGAGAACCCTGTCACGTTACAGCAAATCATTTCAGCTTCCTCCAGCAACGGATTCAGTTTCTCTCACTTGGAGTTAATGTCCTATGGCCAAGACACAGACAAGGGCACCAGGGACTGCAGGCTGAGGAGTTGTTTCTTCAACTCAGTTGGTGAACACAAGCTTTATCTGCCTCTGGTTTTGGGCTATCAAAACAAATATTCAATCAATATTAAAGGTTTGTTCCCACCTAAAGAGCTGGGTGGCAGATCATATCCTCACTACTTTGTAACTGAGGGGTTCAGATCACAATGCACCTGTAAAACCTGCAAGCCCGGATACACTGCCCCAAAGCCTTTTGTGACAGAGGTGGCCATAAGAGACGGCGTACCTGTCATCTAAAAACAGACCTCCCAATAGAAGGCTGTGCCTGGGAATGCACTGGAAGGCAATCAGTCCTACATCATAAGATCAGGCTCATTTCTCTGAAACTATCTCACGGCGGCATAGTGGCGCGGCAGTAGAATTGGTGCCTTACAGTGCCAGAGATCCAGGTTCAATCCTGACTACGGGTGCTGTCTGTATGGAGTTTGTACGTCCTCCCTGTCACCACGTGGGTTTTCTCCGTGTGGTCCAGTTTTCTCGCACATTCCACAGACGTGCAGGTTTATAGGTTAATTGGCCCTCAGTAAATGATCCCTAATGTGTAGGATAGAACTAGTGTATGGATGATTGGTTGGCACTCTCGGTGGGCTGAAGGGCCTGTTTCCATGCTGTATCACTGTACTAAACTAAACTTAATCTTGTTACGCTGACCAGTAAAACTTCCACATCCCTCAAATACCTTTGGGGGCTGGAAAAGTAGATGATGACAAGCCATACTTCCAAACAGAGGCTTTCCCTTTTGACCATGCATTTAGTCAGCAAAATTAGTTTATTACAGCTACTTAAATTTACTAGTCTAAATAACCTTGCCCAAATACTGTTAGTTTGAAAACACCATTCACAATCCTGTCAAATATCCAGATTGTGCATGAACTTTTAAGCAAATACTTACTGTTCATAAGAGATCATTTGTAGCGCAGAGCTCTGCACAGGGTGAACAGATGAAAGCAACAGACTTATAGAGTACAGTGAAACTCCCTCGATCAATTAAACCTACATCGATAAAACCTTTTTAGTCTTGAAAGGTTTTGCAGACTTTGAACAATGAAAGCATTTAGTTTAAAATTGATTTCATCAATTTATCCAGATGCAAACTTCTAACCACAAAGGAAAGGACGGCACTGAGGGGCAATTTGTGACATGAATGATATATTCAATGACCTGGAATGAAAGCATAATGTCACTCACTTACCAATGGCCAGTACCTGAGTAGGTGCCAGGTGTGAAATTCCTCAAGTGGACCATCTTGGACTGTTTGATACAGCTTAGTGGTCTTTCTGGGACATGGCGTTTTGGGGTGGGGGAGAAAGAGGGATTATGTTGAACACTTTTGTAACTTTGTCGACTTTCTTTACATGGCTACTCTTTGTATTCTTGTGTACTGTATGTAAAATAAAGAATTTCACTGCACCAAGCACACGTGACAATAAAGTACCAATCAACTAATCAATTCTAATCATAATGGCAAAACTCACTTCAAGAATTGCTCAAGCAACCCATTACGGTGTACTCCAAGATTTATCATCCCCAGTTTAAAAATCCTAAATTTTAAAACATGTGTACAACACACTAGTATACACTTTCAAACAGCCTGCAAACCAGAGAGAACTAAGCCATCGCAAAACAGATCAGATCAAAACTTTGCAGTACGATTGCAACTAGGCGTGAGTAATGGTGAACAATTACGCAGCTAATGGGAGGTGATGACTTCAAGAGTGTCCCCAAACAGCAAATGTTGGAAGGAACGTGCATGTGAGAGCCGAAGACAAGCCTGAAGTATTCACATCCTTGTTCAGCCTGAAGTGCCAAGGAGATAATCCCTATTGACTTCACCATGAAATCTTTACCTCAGAAGCCAAATCTGATTCACTCCACATGATATTAATTGTCATCATAACAAAGGACATGAGACGGGTCAACATTTCATCAGTACTGGAGATCTGTGCTTCAGAACTCTAGTGAAGCTGTTCCAACATTGTGGCAAGTTGCTTAGGAACATCTTGTTCACAAAATGCAGAATGAATCCAATCCAGCTAATTTACTGTCTAATGCTGTCAGGTATCAAAGCCAACAGCATTGCACCTTGGTTGAAAGGGGTAAGCATTATGTTGTTAACTTTTCCAATAAGAATTAACAAATAGGTCTGGTAATTCTTTAAAAATCACTGACAGAACACGTATATCAAGACAAGAGAGTTTATTGTCATGTATCCCAGATAGGACAATGAAATTCTTGCTTGCATGATTTGCACTAAATGAAATATTGCTCACAAAGTAGTAAAACATGATTAACAAAGTCATTTGGAGTTTGTACGTTCTGCCCGGGACCTGCCTCGGTTTTCTCCAAGAGCTCCGGTTTCCTCCCACACTCCAAAGACGTGCAGGTTTGTAGGTTAATTGGCTTGGTAAAATTGTAAATTGTCCCTCGTATGTGTAGGATAGTGTTAGTGTGCGAGGATCGCTGATCGGCGTGGACTTGGTGGGCCAAAGGGGCCGTTTCTATGCTGTTTCTCTAAACTTAATTAAATCCAATCAATCCGTTTCATTAATAAAATGAATACCCAAATCATATTTTCTCTGACAGCTTTTAAGTACAAAGTCTGAACATATTTATATCAATTTGGGTGAATAACTATTTTATGTCTAAAACTATAAAAACAGCAGTAGCTCACAGTTGGGGCTGAAGAAACCACAACCGAATGGGTAGGAGTATATGATAGAAAACATACATAAAGTTAATACAGCAGAGATCAACAACACTTAGAAATACAGAATGTAAACAGAAAATACTGAAATCTTTTCGGGAAATGTTTGCAACCACAATTCTTTTAGCAGCAACTGAAATAAAGTGGTGGAGCCAGCTAACTATCAAATCAACTTCAGAGTTCATCTTTTAGAATTTTCGTGATGGAACACATCAGTCTTATCTAAGATCAGATGGATCAGCCTTTCGTGAGCAAGATGGATCACTTTAGAATGGAAGTCAAACTTCAAAGGAAACAAATAAATAGGCCAATAGAGCCACCCACACATCATAGGTCAAAGAGATCACCAGCCTGGGAAAGGACAAAGCATTCAGACATTGATGGATGAACCGAGATATCAAAAGAGAGACACCATAGAAGTGCGGAATGAGTTTTAATTAATGTTTTAGACCACCAGAGGAACAGACATTTCCAATTTAGTTCCCTGTTGGTTTCCGCAGCATTCAGTGAAATACCACATGACACTGATGCTGGCACGAGATATTCCAGCCTTGCAACTTCTAGGCTGCTCTCACTTTCTTTCAAAAATGTCACGGAACCATTTTTGTGTTAATTTTCCATTTATTTCCAAAGGTTAGAAGTCAGATCAATGTAGTTAGTTCTTCAATTTAATCACATAGTAAGGGCATTTTAAGTTTTCGGGAAACTAATATTTTATCTATTGACCCAATGACATTAATTACCAAAAGCACGGCCCTTCCATCTCACCCTACCGAGTCATCAGGGGAAAGAAAAACGATATACATGATAATCACCAGCCAGAAAATATTTTAAATGAAAAGCAAGAAAAGAAAGGAAGCAGGTTGTATTTGATGGTAGTTAATGTTGAAGTGTTGCCATGTCTGTTTTGCAAACAGATAATACAGTGCCCTCCATAATGTTTGGATCCCTGACCCATCATTTATTTATTTGCCTCTGCCTCCACAATTTGAGGTTTGTAATAGAGACGATCAGGTGTGGTTAAAGTGCACATGGTCAGATTTTGATAAAGGCCATTTTTATACATTTTAGTTTCACCATGTAGAAAATACATAGTCCCCCCCCCCCCATTTCAGGGCACCATAATGTTTAGGATACAGCAATGTCATGTAAATGAAAGTAGTCATGTTTAGTATTTTGTTGCATATCCTTTGCATGCAATGACTGCTTGAAGTCTGCGATTCATGGACATCAACAGTTGCTGGGTGTCTTCTCTAGTGATGCTCTGCCAGGCCTGTATTGCAGCCATCTTTAGCTTATGCTTGTTTTGGGGGCTAGTCCCCTTCAGTTTTCTCTTCAGCATATAAAAGGCATGCTCCATTGGGTTCAGATCGGGTGATTGACTTGGCCTTTTTTTTTTCCTTTGAAAAACTTTGTTTCTTTAGCAGTATGTTTGGGATCAATGATCAATGTTTGGGATCAATTGCTGTAGAATGAACCACCGGCCAATGAGTTCTGAGGCATTTGTTTGAACTTGAGCAGATAGGATGTGTCTATACATTTTAAAATTCATTGCAGTTGTATCATCAATGAAGATAAGTGAGCCAGTACCTTCAGCAGCCATACATGCCCAGGCCATAACACCCCCACCACCGTGTTTCACAGAAGAGATGGTATGCTTTGGATCTTAGGCAGTTCCTTTTCTCCTCCATACTTTGCTCTTGCCATCACCCTGATATAATCTGCCCACAAGACCTTTTTCCAGAACTGTGATTGCTCTTTTAAGTACTTCTTAGCAAACTGTAACCTGGCCATCCTATTTTTGCTGCTAACCTGTGGTTTGCATCTTGCAGTGTAGCCTCTGTATTTCTGTTCATGAAGTCTTTTGCGGACAGTGGTCATTGACAAATCAACACCTGACTCCTGAAGAGTGTTTCTGATCTGTTGGACAGGTGTTTGGGGATTTTTCTTTATTAGAGAGTGAATTCGTCTGTCATCAGCTGTGGAGGTCTTCCTTGGCCTGCCAGTCCCTTTGCTCTTGTTCTTCTTTATGATGTCCCAAACAGTTGATTTTGGTAAGCCTAAGCTCTGGCTGATGTCTCTAACAGTTTTATTCTTGTTTCTCAGTCTCATAATGGCTTCTTTGACTTTCATTGGCACAACTTTGGTCCTCATGTTGATAAACGGCAACAAAAATTTCCAAAGGTGATGGATAGACTGGAGAAAAGACTAGATGCTGAGAACTCTCTTATACCTGCATTAAGTAGGCATTTAAACACAGCTGAGCAATTACAAACACCTGTGAAGTCATGTGTCCCAAACTTTATGTGGCCCTGAAATGGGGTGGGGGGGGGGAGGACGACGACTATGTATGAACACTGCTGTAATTTCTAAATGGTGAAACCAAAATGTATAAAAATACCCTTTAATAAAATCTGACAATGTACACTTTAACTGTGTGATTTTTTTCTATTATAAATCTCAAATTGGTGGAGTACAGAGGCAAATAAATAAATGACGGGTCTTTGTCCCAAACATTATGGAGCGCACTGTGGATCCAATTTGCAAGGCCTCTCAAATGAGAAATAATACTTACTCTGAGTTTGGTATAAGAATTCCCATGAACATCTGCAATGAAACCATGGGAAGACAGATTGCCTTGTTTTAACATCCAATTTCAATAGATTACACCTTCAAGAATGCAGTTTTCACACAGGAATGTGTTTTGGTGCATTTACAAAAGATCAACTCTGATCCAGAGTGCGTTTAAGTCAATAACTTTGGTAACTGCCAAACAGCCCTGGCTTTAGTATGGAAATGACTTGCATGATAATTTTGCTGAAGGTGATGCCAATTGTGAAAACTAAACCTAATCATTGCAATGAAACTCAGATCAAAATGACAAAAGTCCATTTGAACACATATAAAAAAACGAGCACCTTAACCAAAATAATGTTACTGTGTAGCTCAAAAGGCATTTTCTTTCCAAAATATATAGACTAAATACTCTACAACCATAATCATTGCATTGACAAAGATAATAAAGAGAAATTTACCATTCGGTGCTGGTATTTTACCAACCATGTTACAAAAGTAGCAAAGCAGTCATCTCTTTTTGCAGCTCCAACAAAAACACTTCTTGAAGCCACTGATATGTGACTAGGACATTAATGGGAGGATTAATGGAGCACAGTACAAGGTCACCTTATGTGACTGGGGTGCACAGCAGCTGCTGAAATGGACTAGTTTATGAGCATGACTTCTTGCTGTTACCTTGCAGTGGAAGATGGGGCCCAGGCATGGTTCTCACCTGCTCTGCGGCAAAAAAAATAGTGCTTGAAGGATCTACTGCATCTCTCATTAAAATGTTCATGCAGAAGCAATAGTTTATTTGATTGCACGCGGATCAAAATGCAGCCTTGGTAGCTATCGAAGTGCACAACAGGATTTTGTTGATTACAAGGTTGCAATCTTGAAGAGCAAGATCAAAGACCAAAACACTTTTGACTGCTAAATGCCTATTTATTTTCCAAGAATACCATGTTTGCATAAGGTATTTCTCAGTTACGATGTGTTCAAAAGAACCCGAGTTAGGATATAATCATTATTGGCCATGTAGAGGATTATTCAGTTCCTATTTAATAACACTTTTCTCAAAATTTAGGACTTTATCTAAAAAGGCTGTGAGAATACAGGGGTTGGACCTGTAGGAAAACAATACTTCTCCATGTTTCGGCCCGAAACGTCACCTATTTCCTTCGCTCCATAGATGCTGCTGCACCCGCTGAGTTTCTCCAGCATTTTTGTGTCCCTTCTCCATGTTTAACTAGTTAAAAAACAGTAAATGCTGGGAATATGAAGTAAAGACTTAAAATATTGGAGATACTCAGCAGGTCACGCAGCAAAGGTGGAGAGAAAAACAAAGTAAATGTTTCTAGTCAATAACTTTGAACCTTGAACCACTGGTCTAAAATCTCAAGTCCGTTTCTCTCTCCATAGATTGTACCAGACACCTCACATGTGCTTCCACAATTTGCTACTTGATTTACTGTAGCTAGTATTAATCTTGCCACTAACACTTTGACCTTACTAGATTTTCCAAAGTTATTTATAATTGAACCCAAAGATTTTAATCAGCATGTTCTAAGAAATATATTTACCAATACATCAAAACAAGGTCTTCTGATTAACATTTTCATTAAATTACAACAAATATTAGCTTTTGCCACTTTTAAGCCATAATTAACATTAGGCTGCTGCTGGAACTTTAAAAAAAAAATACAGAAGCACAGTTAAAAATGCGAGCACATTATGTACTATTCTGAGATAGAATCCTTCTCTCAGCTCCCATTCAAATAAAGACTGCAAATCCATCAAGGACTACTGGGTCAGGATGCACTGCTGCCAAATACTGGCAAACCTTGTGTGTAGGATGGAACTGCAGATGCTGGTTTACACCGAAGATAGACACAAAAGGCTGGAGTAACTCAGCGGGTCAGGTGGCATCTCTGGATAGGAGAAATGGGTAACGTTTCAGATCAAGACCCTTCTTCAGACTGATGAAAGGGTTCAGGGAGTGCATGCACTGATGAGGGTGAGAGAGAAAGATGGCGAGATGGGGAACATTGGGTGACAAAGAGAGGCGCTGTGAGGAGCAATGGGTATTGCACTCTGGTGTTGGAGACTATGGATAGATTCTGAAGCCAATTCTGAATTGTAAATCTGAGGTAGGAAGATTTTCGACTTGAGGAAGTCATGTAAAGAGTTGGTTCACAGATCAACCAAGATCTGGGGTGGGAGATTGCAACCTTAACGTGGTCCACCCTGTTTCAGCGAATGCAATCAACCTGGCGTGCACCAACAGAAGATCAAACAGAACAAGTTGTCTTACAACTTTAGGCTGTGCACGCCATACGCGAGAAGAACCAAGATCTGAAACAGTAACCAAACCCCCAACTGTATGAACAAATTCTCAGTTCAGTTTCAGCTTATGGTCACGTGTACCAAAATACAGTGAAAAGCCTTTGCTGCATGTTAAACAGTCAGCTGAAAGACAATACATGTTTACAATCGAGCCATTCACAGTGTACAGATAAGGGAATAATATTTAGCGCAAGAAAAAGCCAGTAAAGTTCTCCAAATTTAAGTAACTGCATAATCCTCCTCCTCTCCCTTCTTCCCCTCTATACCTCCCGTATTTTCTCTCCCCTCCTCATGCTCCACCTAAACACAACTATTTCTCCCCCCACCCCCGTACATTCCTTCCTCCAGCTTCACAATTTGCAACTCTTTCAATCCTTTCAACTCACCTCTTTAATCTTTTCATCTCGTCCAACCATCTGCCCATCAAAACTCCCCTTCACCTGTATCAATCCATCCATAAGGGGTTGGACAGGCTAGATGCAGGAAGATTATTCCCGATGTTGGGGAAGTCCAGAACAAGCAAGCCGGCGCCCTGTCAGCAGCGTGTCCGTTTTTCCCAACTTTTTTTGTTTTTTTAGTATGTTTTGAAGTATGTTTTAATGGTTCTTTGTGTGGGTTTGTGGGGGGGGGGGGGGGGGGGGGGGGTGAGGGGGAAACCGCTTCGGCCGCCTCCTCCATGGAGAGGCGACTTTTTCCAGGTCGCCTCCCCCGTGGCCTAACAACGAGGATCGGCGCGGCCTTCCTGGAGACGCGCCTGGGGCTTCAGTGGCGGGCGCAGCGTGGACTCTCGTCGTGGAGCGGGTGAGCCCTCGCTGGGGCTCGCCGGAGGGGAGCGCTCCGTTTCGCTGGCCCGAGGCAGCCGGCAGCCTGAAGCCGCGATCTGCTCTGCTCCAGCTGGCGCGGCGTCTGCAGCCCGGGATCCCTCGTGGGGGACCCGGGGGAAGAAGGAGCTTCCACCGCCGGCCCGCGGCCAACTTCTACCGTGGGCCCGGCATGGACTTACCATCACCTCTGGAGGGGAGTTTCGACAGCCGGCCCTGCGGTCTGCGGTACTTCTGGCTGCGGCGCGGCGGGGACTTTAAATCTTTGACCGCCGGCCTGCGGCCTACACCATCCTGAAGCCGCGGTCTCCGGTGGGGAAGAGCCGACTATGGACTAGCTCTGGACTCTGGTCCCGACCACGGGGGGAAATGGAGGAGGACTGGCCAATTTTTGTGCCTTCCACCACAGTGATGAATGCTGTGGTGGATGTTTGTGTTAAATTTTTATTGTGTATTGTGTGTTCTTTCTCACTGTATCGCTGCTGACATATTCATTTCACTTGCACTTTATGTGCAATGTGACGAATGAACCCGTATTGTATTGTAACAAGGGGTCACAGTTTAAGGATAAGGGGGAAGTCTTTTAGGACCAAGATGAGAAAATCATTTTTTACACAGAGAGTGGTGAATCTGTGGAATTCTCTGCCACAGAAGGTAGTTGAGGCCAGTTCATTGGCTATATTTAAGAGGGAGTTAGATGTGGCCCTTTTGGTTAAAGGGATCAGGGGGTATGGAGAGAAGGCAGGTACAGGATACTGAGTTGGATGATCAGCCATGATCATATTGAATGGCGGTGCAGGCTCGAAGGGCCGAATGGCCTACTCCTGCACCTATTTTCTATGTTTCTATTAGTCTTGCCCCTCCTCTTTTCCAGCTCTCCCTCCCCCCACCCCTTTTTTCAGTCTAAAGAAGGGTCCTGACCCGAAACGTCACGTTTCCATGTCCTCCAGAGATACTGCCTGACCCACTGTTATTCCAGCACTTTGAGACTTCCTCAAGATCTGAGAGAATTGCGGAACAATCTTGAGGAGCTAAACAACCGGTAACAGTGCAATTTTGCTAGTGCAAATGATTGACAGGCCCTATTTGGTGACCAGAACCAGTTGCAAAATACAACCTACAACTATTCTAGGCTTCATTAAATGTCAAATAACGGAATAGAATCATACCTGTGAACAGGATTCCCTGAAGGGATGTATTTAATAATTCAGCTATCGTATTTCTAACTACTTAACCGATTCAACAAATTACATTGCTCCAGTCATTACTTTCTGCTGTTATCTCTGAAATTGTAATTCCCCATTTTCTCAGTTTCAAAATCACTGAAGACACATGAAAGGGAGAGAAATGCCACCTGGAGGCACACCATTTTGTCAAAATTAAGTTTAATCTCGCATTTTAAAAAAAATAGAGTGATCGAAAAGTTGAAGAATAATCAATACAACATCATACTTCTGGGAGTCTTACATGAATTTGAAAAAGTACAAGTGGAGAGGTTTTTGTAACAGTTTTTGCCAGTTTTCTTTTCAGGGCTATGGGTTATGTGAGCATCAGCTGTTATCTGACACTTTCTTCCAAGTATTGGGGTTCATGCAAAAAACAAGTCAAATTTAGTAGCTATGAACTGTAAATTGCATCATAGCCAAGCCTTGACTGGCCCAGCATCTGCAGTCTCTTGTGTCTCCTGTCTGGTTCGGATCCAAAGGTCATAACTTTCTCTTGGTGGTGAACTACATATTCTTGCTGTTAATCTAACCACTGAAGCCGATAAGAGCGACCAGCAAGTTCAGGGTTAGCTACTGTGTTTGCACAGAGGCCCAGATACCCTGACATTTACAAGAATATAAATGATGGTGTGGAACTGTGAGGATCATTTCCCAGCAAGTTTCTGTCTGAGTAGTCAGCTGAAATGCACTCGCATTCAGAAACAATAAACTTCTATTGATTAATTTCTGTATTGTGGGTGTCATTTGCAAGGCGATGCACACATCAAATTGTCTCTGAAAGAGTGGTTGCGGGTCAACTTCTTGACTCACCACAGTCCCGTCTAGTTTTGTATTAGCTGAGAGATACGTTTCAGTGCTCCAACTGAGATCAATGAACGTAGCACAGACTAGGCATTGAATGTAACTGTACATCTCACTGCTGGGTGCCAAAACTGCAATTTCTATTTGGGCTCTACAGTGTCAAAACTATCGTTTTTTTTGAAAAGTTTGGTTTGTACTTTTGAATTTTTCTAGCTGGTGAGTTTCCTCTCTGTTGGAAAAGTGCCTGGTTTATCAAGAGTGAATTTTTTTGATTGCCCGTTGAAAACAGAATGATCCCATGGAAATGCAAAGGATTAAGAAATTACAGTGTCTAACAGCAAGTAATCCCGGTTGGAAGATGTGCAGAAAATTGAAATCCAGCAGGAACTGATCCTGTCCCTCTGAGAGATTGTAATTTTCAAAATCAACCCTATTTATCATTCTATAGTGGTTATTCTACAGTCCAAATGATTTTGGACTCTCCCGACTCTAAATTGTGAAGCCAACAAGAAAACCATTTTCATTATAAATCCGTTCCAATGAAAACAATTAACCTGATTCATTGTGTAAGAAGGAACTGCAGATGCTGGCTTAAACCGAAGATAGACACAAAATGCTGGAGTAACTCAGCGGGACAAGCAGCGTGTCTGGAGAGAAGGAATGGGTGACGTTTCAGGTCGAGACTTCTTCAGACCTGATTCATTGTTTCTCTTACCTTGTATGCTGTGTAATTCTAGCATTTTGTAATTTTATTCACAACTCCAAATATGCTTCCTAGAGTCTCCATATTTAAAAGAAGCAACTGAACAAAACTGAACCTTTTGCCCTTACATGTTCTCACTGCATGAAAGTCAAAAAGCACCGGACGGCTTATCAGAATATTTTTTGCAAGTGATTAACACACCAAAAAAAATCAGATCACGACTAATTTGTAGCCTCTTGCTGAAACAAGTAATTATGCTGTAGAAATGAAATGAAAATTGAAAGCACGATTAGCTGGGAGCATTTCATACCAAGGCTGGGTTTATTCAATTACCCAGTAATGTTACTCCGATACTGAAGTGATAATGATGGAATTATGTAAGCAGAGTAAGGGAACATAATAGAACCTCTATGTTTAAGTTCAAAAAGGTCTCACAATTAGCTTAAACACCTTAGATGAACAAGCATTCTCAGTTGTACCTTTGTGATTAACTGTCCTGAGGCACTGCTTGCTTGGAATGTCCCATAATCTCACCGTCTCATCGTGCGATCCTGATAACAGCAAGGTCCCATCAATGGAGACCGATAGGCAAGTCACCTGGTTCCTGAGGACAGAAATTCCCAATCAGTTCAATAATTCCACATGTATTATTTTTGCCATGTTCTCTCCTGTACCCATGACATTGATTGGGATATGGCTCCATTAGCATTGACCACCCGACCCAGATCTCCGTTGGTCAGGCGTTACATTTACAATTATAATCACAGTATATTTAACCACAAAGATTTGCTGGAAGCCTCAATCCACTCCATTCATTTGCAATTTTTGCCGCAGATATTCTGGCAATGAATAGGAATATTCTTCAGACAATTTTCATCAGGTGTCGCGTGGCACAGTGGCGCAACGGTAGAGCAGCTGCCTTACAGCGCCAGGGACCAGGGTTCGATCCTGACTACAGATGCTGTCTGTACAGAGTTTGCATCTTCTCCCTGTGACCACGTGGGTTTTCTCTGGGTGCTCCAGTTTCCTCCCACATTCCAAAGACGTACAGGTTCGTAGGTTAATTGGCTTCTGTAAATTGTCCCTAGTGCAAGTGTTCGGGGTGATTGCTGGTCAGAGTGGACTCGTTGGGCCGAAAGGCCTGTATTTACACTGCATCTCTAAAGTCTAAAGGATGCAACTACCTTGGCCAGCGTTAAATGCATATCCCTGCTCATCTCTGAGAAGGTTGTAGTAAATTATCTTCTTGAAGGTCTGAAGCCTCCGTGGCAAAAAAAATGTATGTTGAGAATGATGAAGCAATGGAAATATGTTTCCAGGTCTGAATGGTGAGAGACTTGAAGGGAAACATTGTTTTGGTATTGGTTTATTATTGTCATTGTGAGATAAAGTGACAAACTTTACTTTGCATGCCATCCAGGTAGATCACCCAGACATGAATACAATATAGAGTGACAGTCACAGAGAAAGTTCAGATGAAAGTAAGAGTGTGAAGGCCACATGGAGGTAGACTGATGGATCTGGAATACACCCTTAGCTTACAAGAGTCTGATGACAGTGGGGAAGAAGCTGTCCTTGAATCTGGTGGTATGTACTTTCAAGCTCCTGTATCTTCTGCCTGACAGGAAATGGGGAAGAGGGCTTGGCAGTGGTGCAAGTGGTCCTTAATTAAGTGGGTTGCTTTCCCACCACAGGTTTGCGTGATGGGCTGGCCTGTGTCTACAGCTCTCTGCAATTTCTTGCGTTCTTCGGCTAAGCGGTTGCCAAACCAAGCGGTGATGCATGACCGATAGCATGCTTTTGTATGATGCATCTATAGAGATTGGGATGAGTAAGTTCAAACAAGCTAAAATTCCTTAGTCTTCTGAGTTGTGGTGTAGGTGGTAGTGTTTCAGGCACTTGTTCTTGGTGGGTTAGGTTGTGGGTTTGATATCTGCTCAAAGAATGGCTTTGCTAAACATTTTGGAGATGGTGAGCACTGCAACTATACGGTGACCCTGTGGTGAAGGACATTATCGGGTTGTGGATGGGATCCTAATCAAGTGGGTTTCAGGCTTATTGAATTTTATTGGACTCGCACCTTACTCACTATCTGGGCGACTTTAGAGTATTACAACTTTTCGTGTAGGGAGAAATTTAAAGGGAAAAGTAAGACATTTAACCGGGAGAAAGGGAAGAAAAGGAATTGAGAAGGGCCATTTAAATCAATCAGTACAGAAAGCAATGGAGAATAGCAAAGAATAGCAAAGAAATCTCATCAGGAAACCTCAAGTGATACTTGGATGGGTGGCAGGGCGAAGATTTTAATTAAGAGTTGTGATCAATTAAATAAGGCGATATGCTCAACGGAATAGGGATACAGATCAAGGGACGCACAACAGAGATTTGGGCAAGCTAAAAGCTGGAAGGTAAAGCCAGCTAGGAAAGCTTCATTGCAGGAAGGAGGCAGATAAAGAAAGGGTGGGATTAAACAGAGAAGACAGATGTGCTGTGGAATGGGGGAGGGGGGAGGAGGAGCGGGGAAGCGGGGGGGAGAGGGGGAGAGGGGGAGAAAGAAAAAGGGAGAGGGGGAGAAAGAGAGAGAGAGAAAGAGAGAGAGAGAGAGAGAGAAAGAGAGAAAGAGAGAAAGAGAGAAGAGAGAGAGAGAAAGAGAACGAGAAAGAGAGAAAGCGAGAAGAGAGAGAGAGAGACGAGAGCTCTCTCTTCGAGACTGATATCTCGAGTCTCAATCTCGCCTTTCGCCTCTCCCCTATCTCCTCTCGCTCGACCAGATATATCTATCTCTCTCTCGGTCCTCTCTCTCCTCGCTCTCTCTCTCTCCTCTCGCTCTAGCTCTCTCTCTCGCTCTCTCTCTCGGCTCTCTCTCCTCTCTCTCTCCCTCTCGCTCTCTCTCTCTCTCTCTCGCGCTCTCTCGCGCCTCCTCGCTCTCTCCCCCTCTCTTGCGAGCAAGAAGCGAAAGAGCCTTGAAACCTTGAATGAGAGAGAAAGAGCGATTGACCGGAGAGAGCAAAGAGAGAATTAGGCCATAATACTATCCGAAACGCAACAAAAACTACCCCCGAGGGAGAGGGTGGCGAGGGAAAGGAAATGAAAATGTCGGGCTACTTGAAGTGAGAGAAATTAATACCCAAGCACTATATGAAAAAGTAAAGTGCAAAAAAGTAACGATGATAAATGAAACAGGCCATTGTTAGCTGTTTGTGGGGTGAAAATGAGAAGCTAAAGCGACTTGGGTGGGGGAGGGATAGAGAGAGAGGGAATGTCGGGGCTACCTGACGTGAGAGATATCAATATTCATACCACGCTGCCCAAGTGAAATATGATATGCTGTTCCTCCAATTTGCGTTTAGCCTCACTCTGTCAATGGAGCCGACCTAGGACAGAAAGATCTGTGTTGGAATGGGAAGGAGAATTAAAGTGTCCAGCAACCGGGAGATCAGGTTGGTTCAGGTGGGCTGAGCCAAGGACTTCCGCGAAACGATCGTCCAGTCTGCGTTTGGTCTCACCGATGTATAAGAGTCCACATCTTGAACAACGGATACAGTAGATGAGGTTGGAGGAGGTGCAAGTGAACCTCTGCCAAACCTGGAAGGACTGTCGGGTCCCTGAACAGAGTCGAGGGAGGAGGTTATAGTGACAGGTCAATGTTGCATCTCCTGCGGTTGCAGGGGAAGTACCGGGGGAGGGGGTGGTTTGGGTGGGAAGAGACGAGTTAACCAGCCAGTTGCGGAGGGAACGTCTCTGCGGAAGGCGGAAACGGGTGGAGATGGGAAAATGTGGCTAGTGGTGGGATCCGTTGGAAATGGTGGAAATTTCAGAGGATTATGCATTGTATGGCTGATAGGTTGGAAGGTAAGGACTAGGGGGACTCTGCCTCTGTTGCGACTAGGAGGAGGCGGAGCAAGGGTGTAGCTGCGGGGTACCGAGGAGACACGAGTGAGGGCCTCATCTATGATGCGAGAGAGGTGCCCCCGTTACCTAAAGAATGAGGGCATCTTGGATGTTCTAGCATGGAACACCTCATCTTGGGCATAGACAGAGGTATTGGGAGTAGGGGATAGAGTCTTTGCAGGAAGCAGGGTGGGAAGAAGTGTAGTCGAGATAGTTGTGGGAGTCAGTGGGTTTGAATAAGAGAGTTGGATCTTTATCACTGAAAAAAGTGCAAATGCGTCAAAAGTTGTGAGCCCGTCTCAACCACTGCATATTTATAAAGTCTGTCTCATGCAGCCAACAATTAGCATGCAATTTCAAAGGTTGAATGAAATTTCAAAATAATTTTCTGCCAGGGCACCTACTGTAAATACCAGCATCTGTCTATTTAGCTTGCCAAGACTCATCACAAGCTGTGTCAGATACTGGGGAAGTGTTAAAGGCTTTTGACTGTGTTTTTTTTAAAAATGTTTGACTTTGCTGCAGAAATGTGTACATAAAGAGCAATTAAGCTGAAATTGCTGCTGAACTTCTATGTGAAAGAATCATAATTTAGAAGCGTTACCAATGGGCTGATTATAGATGGTGACCAACAGAATGCAGTGACACTAATGCACGCAATAGAGTGCAAGATGATAACATTGTTCAGGTAATTTATTATTTGCCTTCAGTTTGATGATTTTCATGTATAAGTATGTTCATGTATAACTGAGAAGTGTCGTTATTATTATTAATTTATTTATTTTCCCCCCCCTTAATTTAGGGGGGTTTTGTTTTTCCCTTTTTCCCTTTTCTTTTTGTCTTTTTATCTTTGTGTTTTTTTTACATTTATAAGTTTGCCTATATTCAATGTGTATTTTGACACTGGTCTCATATTAGGTTATAGGACTTTCATATGAAGAAAGACTGGAAAGACTCGGCTTGTACTCACTAGAATTTAGAAGATAATATATATTATTCTTAAGGGGTTGGACAGGCTAGATGCAGGAAGATTGTTCCCGATGTTGGGGAAGTCCAGAACAAGGGGTAAGGGGGAAATCTTTTAGGGCCGAGATGAGAAAAACATTTTTCACACAGAGAGTGATGAATCTGTGGAATTCTCTGCCACAGAAGATAGTTGAGGCCAGTTTATTGGCTATATTTAAGAGGGAGTTAGATGTGGCCCTTGTGGCTAAAGGTATCAGGGGGTATGGAGAGAAGGCAGGTACAGGATACTGAGTTGGATGATCAGCCATGATCATATTGAATGGCGGTGCAGTCTATTGGAAAAAAAACCCAATAAAAAGATTTTAAAAGAAAGAAAGAAAGAAAGACAGAGAAATGTCGTAAAATTTAAATTCATTTAGAAATAGTATTGGGGAGGCAGTCTATTGGAAAAAAATATTCATTCTGCCTTGTAATCAGTGAAACGGGGTGAAATTCCCTTTACTTAACCAACTGAAGCTCCCCAACAGTGGTTTTATTGGAGCTTGTTCACAGCACCCGTCTCGATCAACAACACGCCAAAAGTCTGATTTAAATAGTTAATGAACAATCAATTACCGATGTCCCTTGAATATCTGACTGGCATCTTTATCAGTCTGAAAATTCTTCTCTCTCTCAACGGGCTGCAAATGAGAAAAATCCATTATAAGCGCATGGACTCAGACCAAGATACATTTTTTTTTAAACACAAACAAAAACTATTTAAACATTTAAAAATAATTCTATGTGTTACAAATCTGCAATTGTATTAATGATCAATCCCAAGTAAAGAATATGCAGAATAGCCCAGTGTTACATCCCCCACCTTTACTCGTTGAATACTTAAGAGGGAGACTGGAAGATGCCAAAGCAGCTGGTCTTTGGCTCCTGGGCTATCAAGACGAGAAAGGGAAAAAAGTATGAAAGGTAGTTTAGCCGTAATCAGAAGATTATGTCTTTGCAATGAAATACTAAGATCATAACCATATAACCATATAACAATTACAGCACGGAAACAGGCCATCTCGGCCCTACAAGTCCGTGCCGAACAACTTTTTTCCCTTAGTCCCACCTGCCTGCACTCATACCATAACCCTCCTTTTCCCTTCTCATCCATATGCCTATCCAATTTATTTTTAAATGATACCAACGAACCTGCCGCCACCACTTCCACTGGAAGCTCATTCCACACAGCTACCACTCTCTGAGTAAAGAAGTTCCCCCTCATGTTACCCCTAAACTTCTGTCCCTTAATTCTGAAGTCATGTCCTCTTGTTTGAATCTTCCCTATTCTCAAAGGGAAAAGCTTGATCACATCAACTCTGTCTATCCCTCTCATCATTTTAAAGACCTCTATCAAGTCCCCCCTTAACCTTCTGCGCTCCAGAGAATAAAGACCTAACTTATTCAACCTATCTCTGTAACTTAGTTGTTGAAACCCAGGCAACATTCTAGTAAATCTCCTCTGTACTCTCTCTATTTTGTTGACATCCTTCCTATAATTGGGCGACCAAAATTGTACACCATACTCCAGATTTGGTCTCACCAATGCCTTGTACAATTTTAACATTAAATCCCAGCTTCTATACTCAATGTTCTGATTTATAAAGGCTAGCATACCAAAAGCTTTCTTTACCACCCTATCTATATGAGATTCCACCTTCAAGGAACTATGCACGGTTATTCCCAGATCCCTCTGTTCAACTGTATTCTTCAATTCCCTACCATTTATCATGTACGTCCTATTTTGATTTGTCCTGCCAAAGTGTAACACCTCACATTTATCAGCATTAAACTCCATCTGCCATCTTTCAGCCCATTTTTCCAAATGGCCTAAATCACTCTGTAGACCTTGGAAATCCTCTTCATTATCCACAACACCCCCTATCTTGGTATCATCTGCATACTTACTAATCCAATTTACCACCCCTTCATCCAGATCATTGATGTACATGACAAACAACAAAGGGCCCAACACAGATCCCTGAGGCACCCCACTAGTCACCTGCCTCCAACCAGACAAACAGCCATCCACCATTACCCTCTGGCTTCTCCCATTCAGCCACTGCTGAATCCATCTTGCTATTCCTGCATTTATACCCAACAGTTTAACCTTCTTAACCAACCTTCCATGAGGAACCTTGTCAAAGGCCTTACTAAAGTCCATATAGACAACATCCACTGCTTTACCCTCGTCAATTTCCCTAGTAACCTCTTCAAAAAATTCAAGAAGATTAGTCAAACATGACCTTCCAGGCACAAATCCATGTTGACTGTTCCTAATCAGACCCGGTTTATCCAGATGCTTATATATATTATCTCTAAGTATCTTTTCCATTAATTTGCCCACCACTGAAGTCAAACTAACAGGTCTATAATTGCTAGGTTTACTCTTAGAACCCTTTTTAAACAATGGAACAACATGCGCAGTACGCCAATCCTCGGGGACTATTCCCGTTTCTAATGACATTTGAAATATTTCTGTCATAGCCCCGGCTATTTCTACACTAACTTCCCTCAATGTCCTAATCATGACTAAGTAAGGCTTCAAATGGATCAATTTAAATGTTGAATATTATCAATGCTGAGTAGGATCATGTACAAAGTTTACCATCACAACATGCTTCAATGCGTATAGCTGTAGTGAGGACTGTTCTCGACAATATTCAACCTAAAGTTCAATGCTTTGAGCACTTATTAATCGGGGGAGGATTAACGTAATGTGAGATAGGGATATAGGCTGCAGGAATTTAAAAAAATAAGAATCTCACACCATAAACCTTGCTCCAGCACCGATGCTGATGAGAGTGGTTAAAGTTCAGTTATTAAGCAATAAATAACATGCTGCTTAGAATGAGAATCGTCTCAGCAAGCACACAGCAGTCAAAGTCTTAATCAATGAAGTATTCATTCTGCTCTCAACTTCCGTTATCTGTGTCTACACCTTTAGTTCATCCCTTCCACGTAATTAACTCTTCTGATCTTCTGATCATCTGCTCCATCAAATTATCAAGCGTTTTAACAATCCTTTCCAGGTCAGCTTTTCTCTAGAAATCTTCAGCATTGGCGGTCCTGTACTGACAAGCACAGCAGTGCATGCCATGTCCACGGTCTACTGAACATTCTGCATAAACTGCAAAGTAGATGCGCAGCAAACAAAAATGATAATTTCTATTGATATTTTGACAGTATCCTGTAAACAACCTACCAATGTAGAGTGGAATGAAAGGAAATTCAAGCAATATTAAAAATATTCTCAGAGCATCAACACATTACGCTTTTTAAAGAGAAATACTGGTAAACGCAAAAATCTCATTCAACACTTTTACACCTCACGCTGCCTCGACAAGGCCACCGACATAATCAAGGACGAGTCGCACCCTGACCACTCCCTCTTCTCCGCTCTCCCATCAGCAAAAGGTATCAAAGTGTGAACATGCACACCTTCAGATTCAGGAACTGTTTCTTCCCAGCTGTTATCAGGCAACTGAACCATCCTACCAACAACTAGAGAGTGGTCCTGAGCTATCATCTACCTCATTGGAGACCCTTGGACTATATTTGATCGTACTTTACTAAACATTATTCCGTTTATTCCCTTTATCATATACCTGTACACTGTGGATGGCTCGATTGGAATCATGTATTGTCTTTCTGCTGGCTGGTTAGAACGGAACAAAAGCATTTCGCTATACCTCGGTACACATGGCAATAAACTAAACTAAAACACCACTTGTTACAAGTTCACCAACACTATCCTGACACCCACATGCAGGCCATCATTCACATGACACACATAAATACAACTGCATTGATCTGACAGGGTATAACATGTCCAAACCTGAACATTTGCTGCAGTACCTGTGCTCAGTGGGTGTCATGTGTAACACCTACAATACTCAAATTGGTTAATCGCTATGATATTTTGACCCCTTCTGTCAGATTCACAACTCCCAGAAGGGCAAGCTCAGCAGGAACAAGTCTCTACTTCATGCAGTCTCTCCAAGTTACACACCATTCTGACCTGAAATATAATCACAAAATGCTGGAGTAACTCAGCGGGTCAGGTCGCGACCCGACCCGACCCGAAACATCACCTATTCCTTTTCTCCAGAGATGCTGCCTGTCCCGCTGAGTTACTCCAGCATTTTGTATCTATCTTTGGTGTAAACCAGCATCTGCAGTTCCTTCCTACACAAATCTATGTCGCCAACACTTCATTACTACAAGGTCAAAACTCTAGAACTCTCTCACAAGGACAGCAACATTTTAAGAAAGCCACCATGGTCTTGGGGAGAATTAGGAAATACTTTTATACTGGTTACCTTGCTTGAAACAACCATTGCAATTTTTTCCCCCTTGTTTATTCAATCTAATGACTCATCAAATAAAATAAATCCCTGAATGCTGGATCTACTCGGTCTGTTCTCAATCAAGATGGCAACTAGTGCCAATAGCCTCAGTTCTTCACATGAATATATCACTGCTTCTTTCTAAAAGGCAGGCTAATGGTGATTTTTTGAAATATATTGCACAATTTTTAAGCAATAAAACTCTACCACTGAATTATTGCACTCTTCAGATAATTAAATAAATTAATTTCAAAGACTAACACACTGTCGCTTCCTTCTACTCCTGGCAGAATGTCACACGATCTGCACTTACATTGCACTTAAATGACTGCTTTGAGCTCAGCAGCGATGGTTAAGCAAGTGCAGTAAAATTCCATTAAGCCCTCTCAATCCCATCTACTTTTTGAAGTTTTTATTTCCCTGCACTTTAACCAGAGCCCTAAAAAGCAACTTTATATTATACAGAACCTAAAATCCTCTAATTGATTGTGTAATTCAGGTATTTTATCAATGAGTGTGCCGGAGTGGAGCTCAGACATCTGCAATCCCAAAGTCAATTGTCATTCTTGGATAAGTCAATCATGTCTACATTTTAAAAAAGAACACACGTGTCATTGAGGAATACAGTGAAGCAAGACTGGGGCATCAAGGAGAAACCACTCCAAGTTCACACATAGCAAGATGATTAGGCAGCTTGCAGACCCAAGACATCGCCACAAATGTTCCTCATGAGAGTCTACCAGATCCAACCATTGTCAGCTACTTCAATCACCATTTTTTAATCATAAAGTCAACAATGGAGGTGATGATGGAAAGTGAATATTCAATTCCGCTGAAGGGTCCATTAATAATAATAATAATACATTTTATTTATGGGCGCCTTTCAAGAGTCTCAAGGACACCTTACAAAAATTTTGCAGGTAGAGGAAAAACATGTAAGGGGAATGAAATAAATAGTAGAGACATGACTAGTACACAAAGTAAAGACAGAATTCAATACAAAACACAATAATAAGGCAATTAATGCACATATGAAAAGGGAGGGGGACGTGGGGCTAAGGATAGGCAGAGGTGAAGAGATGGGTCTTGAGGCGGGACTGGAAGATGGTGAGGGACACGGAATTGCGGATCAGTTGGGGGAGGGAGTTCCAGAGCCTGGGAGCTGCCCTGGAGAAGGCTCTGTCCCCTAAACTGCGGAGGTTGGACTTGTGGATGGAGAGGAGACCGGCTGATGTGGATCTGAGGGACCGTGAGGGTTGGTAGGGGGAGAGGAGGTCAGTGAGATATGGGGGGGCCAGATGGTGGAGGGCTTTGTAGGTGAGGATCAGGATTTTGTAGGTGATCCGGTGGGAGATGGGAAGCCAGTGAAGTTGTTTGAGGACTGGAGTGATGTGATGCCAGGATTTGGTGTGGGTGATGAGTCGGGCGGCTGCGTTCTGGACCAGTTGGAGTCGGTTGATGTAGGTGGAGCTGATGCCAAGGAGAAGTGAGTTGCAATAGTCCAGTCGGGAGGCGATGAAGGCATGGATGAGTCTTTCAGCAGCGGGCGGTGTGAGAGAGGGTCTGAGTTTGGCGATGTTGCGGAGATGAAAGAAGGAGGTTTTAATGACATGGCGGATGTGAGGCTCAAGGGAGAGGGTGGAATCAAAGATCACGCCAAGGTTGCGGGCCTTGGGAGATGGGGAGACAGTGGTGCCGTCGATGGTGAGAGTCCATTGTCTGAAGAACTGTCCCGGCGCAAAACATCACCTAGGCCCGTCCTCCAGAGTGGCTGCCCGTCCTCCAGAGTGGCTGCCCGTCCTCCAGAGTTGCTGCCCGTCCTCCAGAGTGGCTGCCCGACATGCTGAGTTACTCCAGCAACGTGTGGTTTATTTTCTACACCGCTCAGTCCGCATAACCTACCCGATCTCCCAATTGCTAAACATTTTAACTCCCCCTCCCATACTGACTTTTCTGTCCTGGGGCGCTTCCACTGTGGGTGAGGCCCAGCGCAAAATGGAGGAACAGCACCTCATATTTCGCTTGAGCAGCTTACACCCCAGTGGTATGAATATTGACTTCTCTAACTTCAAGTAACCCTTGCTATCTCTTCATCCCTCCCCCTTCGTGGTTCTCCGACCAGTCTGACTGACCCCCTGATTAAATGTTATCTCTGTATGCTTCGTTGTCACCTTTTTCCAGCTAACAATGATCTATTCTACATTTTCCCTGGACACTATCCCCTTTGATGTCTCATTTTCACACCAACATCTCCTGATCTCTGTGTCTCCCTCTCCCCTGACACAATCTGATGGGTCTCGACCCAAAACAACATCCATTCCTTCTATGCAGGAACGCTGCCTGTCCCACTCAGTTACTCTAGCATTTTGTGTCTATCCTCGGTGTAAACCAGCATCTGCAGTTCCTTCCTATACATGCATCAAACTGCTTCCTAATAGCAAGTTGTGACAGTGAGATGAACACACTGCACACGCGCTATAGTTTGAGTGCTGTGGGAATGGTGGAAAGGTAAAGAAAAGGAGAGAAAAGTAGAATAAAGATTGGTGGGATTTTTAATGCAAATGTTTAACTTGATATTGATTTTGCAGATAATCAATTTTAAGATGAATTAGAACAGGCCATTGAATTCCAGGGCACAGGGACTAACCTGGCACTAGCTCAGCAGGCAGAGTTCCCAACCTGAAAGCTGAGAAAATTGGCAACGTGCTAGTCTTTCGGTGCTGTGTGGGAGCTCCAGGGCACTGCACTCGGCCAAGCAGAGGCTGTACTTCAGCTTACCCTTGGGAAGAGCCAGCTTGGGGCTCGTCAGTACCTTCATCGTTTTTTCATTTAAGAGTTTCGGCGTCTGAAGAACTTTCTTTTTGCAATATTCTGATGCAAAGTTTGAGTATGCTTACGCACTTTTATGTTCACAAACGCAATTGGTGCAGTTAAGCAAAAAGTTTAATATCAATTAGCATTTAATTGCTATTGCAAAGGGATTTTACTTGTAAATCTTGGGCTTCAAGCAAGGATAATAGATTAGTTTATTGTTATATGCACTAGGATGCGATGCAATCCCTTGTTCACGTGAATTGCAAAGTATACAATATACATAAAATAATGATAAATACAGTAGATATGGTGCGTACAAAGCAGCAAAATGGTGCAAAGACAGCAGTGTAAAAATCTGAGAAGTTCAAGCCAATATTAAAGTAATAACCGAATGAGGTTCAGTTCAGTTTAGTTTATTGTCGCATGTATCGCGGTACAGTGAAAAGTGGAATGAGAGTATGTGGCAGTACCTTTGGGAATGGAGTGTGAAAGAGGAGATTGGTTCAGAAGTTAAATAGCAAATGAGAAAAACCTGCTGAGTTTACAAGCCATTGTTCCTTCTCCTAGAAGGTATAAGACAGAAAAGGAAATAGCCGAGTGGCAGGAATCCTTGACGAAATTTCCAGCCTTCCTGATGCAAAGCATCGTGAAGATGGACTGGATGTAAGCAAGCCTTCCCCTCCTCCCGCATCAGCTCCATCTATACAACATGCTGCCTCGTGAAAACAGCCAACACAATCAAGGAGACACCAGAAACCACCAATGCTGGAATCTTGAGCAAAACACAAGGTGCCGGGAGAACTTAGACGGCCAGACACCTTCTGTCAATTAACACAGTGGCTGCACAGTTGCTGCCGTACAGTGCCAGAGACCCTAGTTCGATCCTGACTATTGAAGCTGTCTGCATGGAGTTTGTACGTTCTCTGTGACCGCCTGAGTTTCCTCCGGGTGCTCCGGTTTCCAAAGACGTATAGGTATGTAGGTAAATTGGCTTCGGTAAAAACTGTAAATTCTCCCTAGTGTGTAAGATAGTGCTAGAGTAGATGTGCAGGCCGCTGATCGGTGCAGGCTCGGTGGGCTGAAGGGCCTGTTTCCATGCTGTATCTATTAGCAATGTTACAAAATTTTGAGATTTAAAAAATCAAGTCTGTAATTTATCCCATCAGATAAAGCATAAAAAGAAGTTTAATTTGACACCTAATTCACTTTCATATCTCAAGTATTTAAAAAGTTATGGCCATTTTCATACTCGGAAATTAGCATCTTGTTCCCTATTGATTTTCTATGGACATAACAAAAAAGCTGTGATCGTGTGCAGTCAAAAGCCCATAACCTTCTTCAAAAATTAAGAGAACTGAATGAAATTTTCAGTTATCGTAGATTGAACCATTGTGAAACAAATATAAAATAATCTTACTTGGATGACCTGAAATTAAAGCATATAATTAGTTAGTTATCCAAGTGTAGCTAATTTCAAACTTCAATTACTAGATCTAAACATCTATCCATTTCTTAATAAATGATTAACATTTTTAAATAGCCTAAGTGTCCAAATAATATTCATAAATAATTCACAATAAAACATGATTTTTAAATCTCATTTACATTAATTTATAGGCCAAATGGAAGGAATTTAGTGTTCAATTGCTGTAAATTAAAGTCCATTTTAAATCAGCTTTCTAGTGGGATCCTGTGAACGCGCTGGTTTAGAACGTTCACATTGCGCTAGATTTGTGCCCTCAAATGCCCAGAAAAATACTGCGGGATATAATGGGCCCAAAATGAGCTATTCGCAATATTAAACTTTGTATAAAGGGATCTTAAGAAGCCCTTTTTAATGTAAAAATAAGCAGCATACCTTCAATTATTTGCTCTATGAGATCTTGACAGCTGCCGGTGGTCGCGGGTTTAGAAATTGATTTTTAAACTACTATAACTATTATACGAGGCCTTTAAAACTAATAATAGCTTTTGCGACGGGGTCTTCCAGCGATTTTTCGTTAATAATTAACTAGGCTGAACATCTTCGATTTGAACAGCCTAGAGAAAATCGCGTTTTAAACCCGCCCCCCTCTAAACGGCGCCAAAATCGCGCACACCCGCAGCGACAGATTTTCAGCTACGCTTCAGGTAGGCTTTGCAACATACCTATATCTATAAAGTCTCAGGTAAAGTTTAAAGTGGAAACACTATATTCTGCATTGCTTAATTTTTTATTGGCACTGCCTGTTGTTCTTGTGTCTGGTTTGAACGTACTCATGTATGGCATAATTTGACAGGACAGCACACAAAACAAAGTTTTATCTACTATATCTTAGTAAACGTGAAAATAACAACGCAACCCCAATATCAGTGGAAGGGAGTGTGTAGGAAGGAACTGCTGGTTTAAACCAAAGATAGACACAAAATGCTGGAGTATCTCAGCGGGACAGGCAGCATCTCTGGAGAGATGGAATGGGTGACGACTTGGGTCTGAAGAAAGGTCTCGACCCGAAATATAACCTTCTCTCCAGAGATGCTACTTGTCCTGCTGAGTTACTCCTGCATTTTGTGTCTATCATGGGAAGGGAATGATGAGCCCGGAATGCACTGGGCTGTGTTCACCACATTCTGTGGATCCCGGTGGTCAGAAGCAGAGGCATTGCCATTCCAGGCTGAGATGTCTCTCATCACAATACTTTCAAAGGCACATTGGTACAAGTTCGAGATAATCCTCTTGGACATGCACTTTCCAGATCATTGCATCAAAATGGAGCGACTGTGTTCGATTGTTGCTATAGTGTCATACCCAACTTTTGGCTGAAATCTATACAGGTCTTCAGAACAAAATGAGAGAAACAAATAAATTATCTTAACTGTTTTGATGCTGACATGAAGCAGATAGATATGCTGCACATAACACACAAATATTGTGGCGTTGTACAATGTATTCAACACTAAATGAGGTCTTCAGATAAAGGAGGTTGAACGATCAAGAAAGTAAATTGGGCAAATTTAGTTTAGTTTAGAGATACATCTTCGAAATAGGCCCTTCGGCCCGCTGAGACTGCACCGACCGACCAGCAATCCCCACACACCAACACTATCTTATTTACAATAACACCAAGCCAATTAACCTACAAACCTGCACGTCTTGGAGGTGTGGGATGAAAGCAGAGATCCCGGAGAAAACCCACGCAGGTCATGGAGCAAACATACAAACTCCGTATAGACCAGCACCCATGGCCAGAATTAAGGGGATAAGGGGCTACGGGGAGAGGGCAGGGATATGGACCTAGGTATGGTTAGTATAGTAAGACCTGAGTGATCTCCTGGACAAGTGTCGATCGCCTGGATTGGGGTCGGAGAGGAATTTCCCGGATTTTTTTCCCGAATTGGACCTGGGTTTTTATCCGTTTTTTTGCCTCCCCCAGGAGATCACGAGGTTTTTGGGGTGGAGAGGGGTGATAGTGGTATAAAGGGGAGGGTAGTGTCTTGTGTTCTGTGTCTTGTGTCTACTGTTTGTGGGTAAGTGTGTCTGTTTAGTGTTCAGCCATGAGCGAATGGCGGTGCGGGCTCGACGGACCTGGTGGTCTACTCTCGCACCTACTTTCTATGTTTCTATGTTTCTAATTGAACCCGGGTCTGTGAAGGTATAAGGCAGCAACTCTGCCGCTCCGCACATCTCCAGGAGAAAAAGTACAATCTGTCCTCATTTTTATATTTCCACTATAAATACTTAGGTCTACAATTATAATGGAAACTGCTTTTGTAGTCACACCATATTTATGTCCTGCTGCCATTGTAGAGTGCAACCGATCTCGGAATAAAATGATTCATATTCATTTCATCCTTAACCATAAAATGCAGTTCATCATCTCTATACATGATTTGTATCCCTTGTATTTAAATTATTGACATTTTATTTTTCTTATCTTGGTAAACAATAATATTAAGCAGTATTTTTCATTTTTTTGTTTAAAATCATTAAAATGTCTGAATGACAAAGGACCCGGCTAATCAGATGAATCCAATTTAACCTTCAGACTGTGCTGTGGAAACTGGCCTCAGCATTGGTAGTTATAGAAAAGCCACCATTGGATCTAGATCTTAAAGTTCTTTCCACTTTTTTTATAGATCCACTGCAATTAAAACTCTGCCATGTAATTCAAAATGCAGAAAGGCTTACATCAATTTGCCGCACAGTATTTAACAGAGATCCCGTGAGGGCGGCCCAGCTCGGGGCTGGAACGGCGCTCCCGTCGGAGTGGCCCAGCCCGAGGGAGGAACGGAACTCCCGTCGGAGCGGCCCAGCCCGAGGGAGGAACGGAACTCCCGTCGGAGCGGCCCAGCTCGAGGGAGGAACGGCACTCACGTGTGAGCGATCCGGCTCGGGGCTGGAATGGTGCTCCGGTGGCTGGGACGGCGTTCTGGCGGCTATGACCTGAGTCCGGGGTTGAGCCGCGGGCCAGCGGCTGCGTCCGTTGGACTGGAGGGCGGCAGCTTCGACCACCCCGGGCCGCGGTGTTTGAGCCGGCCCGTTGCGGGGTTCGGTGAGCCGCGGGACTGTTTGTACCATCGCCCGGTGGGGTATCGCCTCAGCGCAGAGGGAGAAGAGGAGGGAAGAGACTGCAGCCCTAAGATTTTTGCCTCCACCACAGTGAGGAGGTGCTTGGAGGACTCACTGTGGTGGTGTTAATTTGTGTTATTGTTGTTATTATTGTATGATTGTATGTATGACTGCAGGCATGAAATTTCGTTCAGACCGTAAGGTCTGAATGACAATAAAGGCATTCAATTCAATTCAAAAGGGCGGCATGGGGGCGCAGCGGTAGAGTTGCTGCATTACAGCGCTTACAGCGTCGGAGACTCAGGTTCGATCCCGACTGCGGGTGCTGTCTGTACGGAGTTTGTACGTTCTCCTCGTGACCGTGTGGCTTTTCTCCGAGATCTTCGGTTTCCTCCCACACTCCAAAGATGTACAGGTATGTAAGTTAATTGGATTGGTATAATTGTAAACTGTCCCTAGTGTATGTAGGATGGTGTTAATGTGGGGGGATCACTGGTTGGTGCGGACTCGGTGGGCCGAAGGACCTGTTTCCACACTGTATCTCTAAACTGAACTAAACAAACACAATTAATCTGAAAATGCTGGAAATACTCAGCAGGTCAGCCTGCAATAGTTGTAAGGGAAGCAGAGTTAGTGTTTTAGGTTCTGACCTTTTGTTAGAACTGGAAAAGAGACCCAAAAAAAAGCTACACGGAGGGTAGGGGAAAGGAATGTCTCTGGCAGGGTAAAACCGGGGTGACCACGAGAATAAACTGCAATCAGGGTTATCTAGTTAAATGAGTGAACACAAGCAACTAGAGATTGGGAACATCAAAAAAAAAACTGAGGAGTTGCTGATGTATGGAATTCTGAAAATGATAAGAAAGATGAGCAGTTTGTAATATATTTAACTAAAGAGCTTAAATACTGGGGAAGCATGATGGGAATAGAGGCCAACATGGTGAAGGGAACTTAAGGATGTTAGGAGAGGCATTAAATAGATTTATCGTGTGTTCAGATTCCATGGTAAAGCTAGCTAAAGTTAAATTAAAAAGCTAATTGGGTTTTTTTAAACATAGTGATAGTACTTGCCTCAACTACCTCCTCTGGCATTTTGTTCCATATACCTGCCGCCCTTGTGTAAAAAAGTTGCCCCTCAGGCTCCGATTAAATCTTTCCCCCCCTTACCTCAAACCCACGTTCTCGGATTCTTGATTCCCCTACTATGGGTAAAAAATGGTGTATTTACCCTATTATTATTCTCATGATCTTACACACCTCTATAAGATCACCCTTCATCCTCCTGCGCTACAAGCAATAAAGCCCTAGCCACCTCAACCACTCCCTATTCCTCAGGCCCTCAAGTCCTGGCATCATCCTCGTAAATTCCCTTGCACACTTTCCAGCTTAATAACATCTTTCCTATAACAGATGACCAAAACCGACCACAATACTCCAAATGTGGCCTCACCAATGCCTTGCACAAATTTAACATAACCTCCCAACTTCTATACTCAGTACCTTGACTTGAAGGCCAATGTGCAAATAGTCTTCTTGATCGCCCTATCGACCTGTGACACCACTTTGAAGGGTCAATGTACCTGCCTTCCTAGATCTATCCGACCTACAACACTCCCCAGAGCTCTGTGTAGGTCTTGCCCTGGTTAGACTTCCCAAAATGCAACACCTCACACATATCTGCATTAAACTGCATTAACCATTCCTCAGCCCACCTGCCCAAACAATCAAGATTTTGCTGCAATTTTTGACAACCATCTTCGCTATCTACAAAACTACCCTTCTTTAGTGTCATCTGTATCTGTGCACCTGTTTAAGATTCCTTCACAGCAATACTTAAAGTACATAGGTTGATTTTTTCCTTTCCTTATAGAAAGGGTACAATCCTCTTATAAGAGTCAGGCAACTTGAGCATGGAACCGAATCAAGAGAACCACAATTCCAACTGTACCCAAATGCATGCAATGGTAGGGTTTAGTTACCTGCAATTATACAACTTATTGGAATAATGGAAAAAGGATGGAAATAGGTAAATGGAGACAATGACGAATTGGAGACACAAATAGATATACGAAATACCATTAAAAAAAAATCAAATGCTATGAACACATCATTTGACATTAAAAGAAAAGACTCGTGTCTAAAAAAATTAGCACATGTAACTTACTGCCAATCAAGGCAAATCAGAGGCAGAATTTATTAAACTAAGTCTGCTGATCATTTACTGGATATTCCCAGCCTATGTTAACAATCCTCGAAGGAAATGAATAACATCAATCAGGAACTGCTACAAGAAAAATGGCATCTCAGAAACCACGGTGGTTAAGTGATAGTTTGATCATGGAATTCAAAGATGACTGGCAAACACAAATATTACTGGCACATCAATTACCACCTTTTTGATTTCAATGCATAAATACAATCCGCCCATTTTTTCAGTAGCTCGTTAAAAAGGCTTCTTTCTAGAAACAAGTTATTGAAATGGCTGCACTAATGCTATGCCAAGATTTAATTCATGCTAAAATGTATCTCTCTCACACACTTCAGGTCAGCACCAGACATTGCCTAAGACACACACCAAGTGCAGGAGAAACTCAGCAGGCGAGGCAGCATCTATGGTGCAAAAGGATGGGTGACATTTCTGGCCGGGACTCTTCCTCAAGGTTCCTGACCTGAAATGTCATCCATCCTTTTGCACCATAGATGCTGCCTGACCTGCTGAGTTACTTCTGCACATTGTGTCTATCTTTGGTATAAACCAGCAGCTGCAGTTGTTTCTACTACCAGACATTACCTGACAGCTGATGTTATTAGTGACTGAAATCGTTAACAACTGACAAATCTCATCCAGTCCATAGCTACACAGAAAATCTTCATTGTCTTAAGTATCCTTGTCTAGATTTCTGCTGGCGCCACCTTTCAGATGGAATGTAGAAAAGGACCCTTGAACCTCAGTAAATAAAAAATCAAAAAATTGCAGACATTGAAAATCGGAAATTTAAACAGAAAATGCTGAAAGCCCTTTCAATTTTTATTACTCCTGATCCTCTTCCAAATTAAAAGGATTGATTAGTCACACTACAATTTAATGCTTATACCTCTAACGAGATGTACAGTCTTAAGTAGTATATTTTTATGGGAGGTTGTTATGGTACATATCAACTCTACCATAACAAGAACCAGGACCCACTACAATTTGCGTGCCACCACAATAGATCAATGGGGAATCGCTGACGGCATGGACGGTAAAACATGACTATAGCTTGGCATTCAACACCATCACCCCATCCAATGACCTTGTCAGCCGGACACTGTTTCAACTCCATCTTTAAATTCACTGACGTTAACATCGCTGCGGGACCAATAACTGTTAACAACCACAGTATAAGAGGGAAATCGATCGTGTGATTGAATGGTGCCAGAACAAAAACCTTGCTTTCAACATCAGTAAAAGCCCTGTCCCACGGTACGAGTTCATTCCAAGAGCTCTCCCGAGTTTAAAAAAACCCAAACTCGTGGTAAGCACGGAGAATGAACGTAGCGGGTATGTCGGAGCTCGGGGACATTTCTTAGCGCTAACAGCAGGTACTCGGGAAGACTCGCTAACGGCAGGTAAGCACGGGAATACTCGTGAAGATTTTTCAACATGATGAAAAATGTCCACAACAGCCCCGAGTACCGACGAGTGGCCATTACCGTAAATCTCCGAGTTCGAATCAGGGCAAACTCGGGAGAACTCTTGGAATGAACTTTGGAATGAACCCTTGGAAAGGGCTTTAAGGCCAGGGAGCGGGGGAACAAGGGCTGAAGAGGGACGATGGTTCGCGGGAGGATCGGAATGGAGGCAAACAGCTGCAACAGGCCTATGTGGCCAGTTGCAGTTGGGACTGTAAACTGGCACCAAAATGACACCTCTTACATATAGACTAAGTGGGCTATTCGATACATTCTGTACTAACTGGGGGATTGTGTTGATGTAGGGTGAGAATCTTGCTGAATTGATGCAAAAAAAGTATTTCACTGGATTACACAGTTATAAAGAAACCATATTTGTATTATTTTGCACTCATATTGTTTTATTTATTCGTTGAACTTTTGTTTGTTTTATTATGTTATCTATTGAGTACTGTGTTTGCATATCTGTTACGCTGCTGTAAATATGACAATTAAACACCACTGAAACCAAATTGGTGAGATTTAAACCTAGAATTCCACAGCTTAGGTTTTAATCATCTGAAGCTAAATATTTTGGAACATTGTTGGGCTGGAAAAGGTTAATGAGAAAGGAAATGTTAGATGCGAGGCCAATAAATATGAAGCCAACCATTCATTTAACATCAGGATCTGAAGGAATCCTGATCAAAATCGACACTAATTCTGCTTTTAAAACAAAACATAATCCACACTGTCCACTTATAATGATTGTTTATCTTAAAGTGTATGGAAATGATTTCAAATTCAGATTTTAATATTAATTTTCATTCATGTTGGGAAATATTACATTTATTTCTTCTTTTTATTAAGTTATATTGTATATCTGTCCTTGATGAAATCACATCGCTCATTATCATTCAAATGGTTTTGTAAGAATTTGCACAGAATTGTACAGATCGATATGTATGGAACAACGTGTAACATTACTGAGAGTAATATTTGTGTGAAATTATTCAGCTGTTTTAACAGCATCATTATTCATTTTAAAAGGGTTTTCGCATATGTTAATATAGCAGACAAGTCACATCGCACAAAATGTACTAGTGATTTCTGTTCAAAAGTGAAGGTCAAAATTTACAGGAGAGAATAGCATCAAGATTGAAAACAGCAGAAGAACAAAAGGTAAATCAGTACCAGTCTGGTAATAGCAAGTTTTTGTTTTGAAAGCTGTTGTGTAGTATAATCTTTACAATTTTCAGTTCCTAGCAGAGTCCGATTTACAGTGGTAGACAATGATTTAGTTCATCAAATTCACCCTTCACTGTAAATGCTATGCAAGGAATTCTCCTGAGCCATCACAATGCACACAATGAAAATGATTTTTCCATTTCAATCATCCTGCCCTTTCAAAAATGTTCTTCTGTAATGGGTCTCATGCGAGTGAGTATTATGGGCTTTTTTAGGGATCAGCATGCTTTGACTGAATTGGTTTTAGTGCCATGCATAATTGAAAGAAGATCTTCAATTAATGAATTCTGAATTTTTTCCCCCCAAGAATGCTTTGTTTTTCGGGCGGACGGCAAAAACACACAAGTGATTCGTATCTAGAGTTTGTTTTTATTGATTCCAATCCTTCATTTCCAAAACCATAACCTAGACCAAACCTCAGAGTTAGGATAAGAGATCAGCTGTTTAACTGTAAGTGTCTGGAATTCTCTGCCCCAAAGGGTTTTGAATGTCAATAAGAATGTATATGACTAACTAATAGATTCTTGAGCAATAGAGAAATCAAGGAATATTAAGTCAACTAGCAATTGCCATTTGGCCAACTAATTGCACAGTAGTAATGGAGAAGGTTGCAGTTTGGGCAGAAATGTGGAAGCCATGTAATGAAAGGGACTGTAACAGGTAACATCCAAAGTTAGCTGAGTGGTGTATATTAAAGATTTAGAATTAAATGATCAATCAACAATTAATGATTTTTCAGCTAATTCAGAAATTGCTTTGTGCTTGGAATGAATCTGAAGGTTGCCGATTGTCAGATGGGTGGGAATTGGAATTCAATATAAAACACAACTTGGTATACCTGATTTGAGAATTAAGGGATAAAAGTTTAGGGGTAACATGAGGGGGAACTTCTTTACTCAGAGAGTGGTAGCTGTGTGGAATGAGCTTCCAGTGGAAGTGGTGGAGGCAGGTTCGATTTTAACATTTAAAAATAAATTGGATAGGTATATGGACGGGAAAGGAATGGAGGGTTATGGTCTGAGTGCAGGTAGATGGGACTAGGTGAGAGTAAGTGTTCGGCACGGACTAGAAGGGCCGAGATGGCCTGTTTCCGTGCTGTAATTGTTATATGTTATACCTGGAAGGGAAAGATGATAAATAAGGTACCTAATATGGATGCTATGAAATGTAGAAGATAGAGGGACTGTGGAATATTTTAAAATCTCAGACAGATGAGTTTCACAGGATGTCGCAATACAACAGATATCGACTCAAAGATGTGGTCATCCCTGCAATGAGCACAGGTAGAGCTGCTACATAATGATACCTAACAAAATATATGAGAGAGAAAAAAAAGAGGCATTTGACATGCGCTACCTTCGGACATAGTTGTGAGTCTCACAGGCTTAGCTGTGATGCAAGGTTAACCTGGATCTCATTCAATAAACTGGAACCTATAAATTGCTGTTCGATGCCATGTGGTACAGGAGGTTACAATGGTGGTTACCCTGGTCAAGACCATATAATTTAAGGGACTGTGGAGGGGATGAGGAAAGAGACACAAGATCACCTGGTAAAGGGCTAAGATTTCAGCAATAATCAAGGCCAGAACAGAGAGGGCACATAATTGGTCAAGCAAAGAGTGGTGGTTCAGAACGTCAATGCAACACGCAAGCTGCCCCCCAACAGTTGCAGAACCTTAAGATTGACTTAAAGGTAGAATAGTTGATGCATTGAGAAACAATCTAAATTCAACAGGGTGAAAATAAACCTACTGTGCTAGTAAAACTTGTCAGACAGCTTCTGATAGAGAGACTTCATGATGATAATTTATTTATTTGTTCTTCAGATGCTAACATAGAAGGTTAAACTAGTTGCATGCCAAGCAATTGGGATAATGATTGATGTTTAACAGCTTCATCTGCATGGTTTAGCCCTATTTGGCTCAGATTCAGATTACAGTTTAAATGAAGTGTCCACAAAAAGTGATTAATCATAAACACATGGGAGCTCACATTCATTATTATTTCAGCTGGCGGCATGCACTAATTAACTGCATAAATTATTAACAATGCAATTATGATTTTAATTTCCTCCCAATTAACAGTTTTCCAATATTGCATTCATGATGCCAATAAAAGCACTTAACTTCATATTGCATTGGGGCTCAGATATAATTTTTAGATGATCACTTTCAGTGTGTTAGGTGGCGAGGGAGAGAGGTGAACAACATGCTTTCAGCAGAGCCTCGGAGCAATGATTATGACAAAACAACTTGTGTTTATAAACCCACCTTAAACAGAGTTCAACATGAAAAGTACTTCGCAGGATTAATATCCACCATAAAAGATGACCAAAAACTCAATAAAAAGGCCAGTTTTTTAAAGGAGTAAAGGAGAAGGTAACAAGAGAAAGGAGAATTAAGATGATGTCAGAGGTTAGGACCCTGACAGCCTGCAACATCATTTCCAAAGACTAAACCTGAAGACTTGCAAGAGGCCAGAATCAGAGAAGCACACAAACCCTGAGATTACAGAACTGGACATAGACACAATAAACTGGAGTAACTCTGCAGGACAGGCAGCATCTCTGGAAAGAAGGAATGGGTCTCGACCCGAAACCTCACTCATTCCTTCTCTCCAGAGATGCTACCTGTCCCGCTGAGTTACTCCAGCTTTTTGTGTCTATCTTTGGTTTAAACCAGCACCTGCAGTTTCTTCCTACACATTACAGAACTGGGGTCTTTACTGAGATACAAAGGAACACGACCATTTTCTTATCCTACTCATACAAGTCTGGCCTGCCGGAAGGTCCCACATCCTTATCATTAACAACACATTGTACAGACCAAACAACTGCTCCCATTAAGCCATTACAATCCTCCCTGTTACAGACATTCACATTTTTTTGCACACCCCTCCCCATCTTCACTCACACAGAAAACCAACAGATATCATTCTCTTTCCCAGTTCTGGAAAAAGATCCGAGACCTGAAATGTTAACTTTTTCTCTTCCCGTGAGTGCTACCTGACCTGCTATTTCTTTAAGGCATTTTCTCTTTTTATTTCAGATTTACAGCATCTGCTGATTTTAAAAATATATATTTTACATGTAAAATTTTGAAAACTGAATCGCATTACCATTGAGAAAAAAACAGTGGCTGATTTTTATCCCATTCCGAATGGAGAGAAATCCACAAAGTCCAGGAAAAACCCCAAGGCACTTTCCAGAAATACACAGTCATGCAAAGCAGTATTTGGTGAAACTGAGATTTTGTGACAGCAGATTTTACAGTTTTTGCTGGGTTTCATATTGGTAGTGGTTTATTATGAAATTAAGTGAAAATTTGCCTTGTGTGTTATCCAGGCAAATGACACTATACATGGGCACAACAGGCAGTGCAAGAGAGAAAATAAACAAACTGCATTATATACAGTTACAGCAATGGAGAAAATGCAGATTAAAAAGTGCAAAGCCGCAATGAGGTAGATTGGAAGATCAGGAATTAAGCCCTAGCAAACCACAGGTCCGTTCCAGAATATGATAACAAAAGGAAAGAAGCTACTCTAAAATCTGGTTGTACATGCTTTCCAGCTTTTGTTTCGTCTGCCCGACGGGACAGGGGAGAAGAGAGAATCAATGGGGTGCGAGTGATCCTTGATTTGGTTGCTTTCCAAAGGCAGCATGAAGTACAGATGGAGTCAATGGGGGTGGGGGGGGGGGGGGGGTGGTTTGTGTAATGCACGGGTCTGTACTGTACTCACTACTCTCTGCAATCTCTTGCTGTCATGGGCACAGCAGTTGTCATACCAAGCTGCGATGCATCGAGATAGGATGCGTTCTATGGTGCATCTGATATGTTAAGAATTATTGGAGACATGCCAAATTTCCTTATACTTCTGAGGAAGTAGAGGCGCCATGTACTTTCTTGGCCGTACCCTTAATGTGATTGCAACAGAAGAAATTGTTGGTAATATTTACATCAAGAAACCTCAAGGACATCTGCACTTCAGCACCACTGAGACAGACTGGGGAGTGTGCTCCACCCCACGTCGTCAAGCCAATGGCCAGCTCCGTCATTTTGCTGTCATGGAGAGAGACGTGGTTGTCATGCTGCTCACCTCTCTATTGCCTTCCTGAACTCAGTCTCATCATTGTTTGATTATGCCCATTATGGTGGTGTCATCTGTAAACTTGTAAATTGGGTTAGAGCAGAATTTGGTCCCAGTCATGAGTGTATAGGGAGCATAGCAAGGAGCTGAGAACGCAACCGGGCAGGAGACCCGTGTTGAAAATGATCGTGGAGTATGTTTTGTCACTTATCCTTACTGACTGCAGCTTATGAATCAGGAAATAAATCATCTAGTTGCAGAAGGGGGAGCTGTGAGCCATGTCCAGGAGTTTGGAGAATCAATGAACAAGATGCTGGTTTGTACCAAAGTTGGACACAAGGTCGGGTCAGGCAGCATCTCTGGAGAGAATTGATAGGTGACATTTCTGATCGGAACCCTTCTTCCGCTGTTGAAAGCAAAGCCATAGTCGATAAATAGGAGTCTGACATATCTGTCTCTGTTATACAGAATTTCTAGGGGTGATTGTAGGGCCAGGGAGAGCGACTGCCATGGGCCAGCAGGAGGTACATTACAGATCAAGGCTGTCTGGGATGTCAGAGTCGATGGGAGTCAGTAGGCATTCAGGCTACTTTTTCTTTGACACTAGGATGATACTAATCTTCCTAAAGTAGGCCAGAATCCCATATTGGAGTAAGGAGAGGTTAAAAATAATGCTTGCAAATATTCTTGCCAGCAGGTCTGCACGGGTTTTGAGAACACAGCACTCTTTCTGTAGTTCACTCTTTCAGGAAGGCCAATCTCACGTCTACGATGGTGACCTGGAGTACAGGCGTGTGCCGGCAGTGCTGTACTCATCTTATGTAAAGCTTCGTAAGGAATGAGTTCCAAGTAGATTTGGAATGATGCCATTTTTTTGTTGAAAATCAGTTATCACGCAGATTAAGAATATTTTATCATTAATAACTGGAAAGCATTAGTAAATAAACTTATGACATTGGAAAGGTATCACAATTTATACAGATGGAATAAAAAGGGTTTCAGATTGACCATGAGAAGAAATAAAAGAAAGATGAAAATATTGAAACCGTTCTGGAGCTGACACCCAACAACACCACTCAAAGTTAAAATTAAAAGCATTTAGAAAAAATTCTGATCAAAGCAACATGCTTGAAAAATCCATTTTAAGTTGATCAAGCTATTTGCTATTATTGATCATTCTATCGATCTACCTCCTTGCTGTATCTCTCAACTGCTCTTGATCAAAATACAACTGATGTTATTCAAAGTATTACTACTTCCCTATATGGGATATTAATCATGCGAACATCCTTGCTCTGCATGGCATCAATCTGATGTCCTTGGGCAAAAACAATCCTTTAGATTTTAACAAAGTGCCTATTCTTCTTTTGTGAATGTTGATGATGTTGGCACACCATGCAACAATAGGGGACTACAGACTAATTTTATTGAGGTATGTCAAATGGTATATCAACATATATTTGATGTCTGCCTCTTTCCTTCCTTCCAGTAAGGTAATTGGGCAGTGTTGTTGACGATTCCCGAAGCAGATTACCATCACTTGAAGAAGTCAAGGAAGCCATCAAAACCTTGAGGCAACAAGGCAGCTAGGCTCGATGGAATACGAGGTCTACAAAATTGGAGGTAACCTGCTCCATTACCATTACCATCTGCATCAATATCTCATCAAGATCTGGATAAATGAAGAGTACCACAAGAGACTTTAGAGACTCAGCAATCGTTACCATCTACAAATGGAAAGGCGATCGATCTGACTGCGGGAACTATCGTGGAATTTCCCTATTAGCAACAGCGGGCAAAGTACTCGCCCACATCATGAACAGCCGACTCAAGCCTTTAGCTGAGAAGATCCTTCCAGAGACACAAGCCGGCTTTAGACCATCACATGCAACAGCCGACATGATCTTCACAATGCGTCAACTACAAGAAAAATGCTGTAAACAACTTCAACCTTTGTACATGGCATTCATCGAGCTCACTAAGGCCTTCGACTCGGTATCAAGGGAACTCTTATGGGTTATCCTATCCACCTTTGGATGTCCTGAAAAGTACATTCGAATCCTGAGACTCCTCCACGATGACATGCTTGCCACAGTCATGGCCAGCAACAGCAACTGTGAGCCGTTTCAAGTCAGATCAGGAGTGAAACAGGGATGCACGATTGCCCCAACGTTGTTCACCATCTTCATTGCGACAACCATCCACATCATCCAGGACGACCTACCCCCAGGAATCGAAATTGTCTACAGAACAGATGGCAGACTTTTCAATCTTGCCCGTCTCAAGTCCAAAACTAAGACATCTATGAGCTCCCTCATCGAGTTCCAATACGCAGATGACAACTATGTTGCAGCTCTCTCAGAAAATTATCTGCAACAGATCCTGACTGCCTTCAACAGTGCATACACGAAACTTGGATTTACCATCAACTCCCAGAAGACTCAGGTTATCTTCCAATCGTCACCAACTGAGACAAATCAGAAAGAACCATCAATTCAACTTGGTGAAACAACTCTGGAAAATGTGGATCACTTTCCGTAGCTTGGAAGTCACCTCTCCACCAATGTCGACCTCGATGACGAGATCCAACCTCGTCTGAAGTGTGCTGGAACAGCTTTAGGACGTCTTCGAACGAGAGTCATTCAAAATCGTGACATCCGAACAGACACCAAAATGTTAGTGTAGAAGGCAGTGGTGATTCCAATGCTCCTGTATGCATCAGAAACCTGGACACCATACCGACGACCATCTGAAAACATTTGAAAAGTTCCATCAACGATGTCTTCGAAGCAGCTTAAATATCAGTTGGGAAGACAGAAGAACCAACGTCAGCGTGCAGAATGAAGCAAAAACATCTAGCATCGAAGCCTTCATCATCAAGAACCAACTAAGATGGGTCGGTCATGTTGTTCGGATGGAATACGAGCGTCTACCAAAGCAAACCTTCTACTCCCAGCTTAAAGAAGGCAAACGGAAAGGAGGCGGACAAAAGAAGAGATTCAAAGACGCCTTAAAAGCCAGCATGTGCAATTGGGAAACCAATGACAATTACAGGAATCTCTGGCGAACCATCATCCAAGAAGGAACAGCGACCTTCCAAGCCAAGAGATGCACAGAATTAGAAGAAAAGAGAAGAAAACGTAAAGAGAGGCAGCAACAACCAAAGGCTGATCTGCCATCTGGAATTACCTGTCCTGAATGTCAAAGAACTTTCACTGCGGGGATTGGACTCATAAGCCATCTGAGAGTCCATAAAAACAACAGAACGTAGACCATCATCCTTGCCTCGAGGGATAGCCACGACGACAGACTAATTTTATTGAGATATGTCAAATGGTATATCAACATATATTTGATGTCTGCCTCTTCCCTTCCTTCCAGTACGGGTAATTGGGCAGTGTTCAATAATTATTTGGCATGCACAAGAATACCGACAAATTGCACCAATACCGAACATACCAGATCAGACAACAGTGCTGAAGACACACTCCAAACACTGCATTTATCCATAAGCTGTCAGTACCCTGATGAAACCAGCCCAATAATATAAAAGATAGAAGTGTCCTGACCCAAAACATCACCCATCCATTTTCTCCTTTGATATAGCCTGACTCCCTGAGTTACTCCAGCATTTGTGTCTGTCTTTGATATAAATGAGCATCTGCAGTTCCGTTTTATTATATTTTATTCCAACATAAAACATTTTGATTATCGACTTATTTTGAAATTTGTTGTGACAACAGCCGGCTAGCATGTTTTCTGGAGTAATACAAGATTCGTATTTCATACATTTAAAATGACAAACAGAGAAGGGTTATTTAATAACTTCTCCAGTCCATTCAGAAAGACACCCGTGCCCCTCCATTAGTCACCATTTGTCCCAGAATATTTACATGCATTGTTCTTTTGATATTTCATTCCATATCGGGATTATTCTTGAACTGAATAACCTGAAGTCAGTTATAAATTTACCTAACTATTTGCTTTAACTGTTTCTTGAGATGTTTGGTTGTTGCGTTATATAAATGTAAATTGATGCTGTCACAGTATGAACTAAATTAATTTATTTCACAACAGCCTGGCCCAGTGGGGGAGTGTAAGAGACAAGGCTGGAATACCTGAAGCCACCTCCAGCTGGATGTGCAGAATGAATGAATCATCAGTCAGTTTTCAGCACATTTAAACATCAGATTCCTTCTATGTATTATCAAGAAACATTCAAGTGTAAAAGATAGAGCAGCAACAAAGCAAAATATCACATCACTGGAGAGCATGCCATGTGTGGTACCAAAGACATACTCCCAAACTAGTGTACATACACTACGTTCTACGTTCTCCCCTGCCCATCCCTGGGGCAATCCAATCACCTCTCACTGCTTCTACTGCCTGCATACAAACCCCTCATCCGCAAGACCAAACCTGCAATAAGGACGGTCAAAATATGGACCGAGGACGCCACTCTACAACTCCAGGACTGCTTTGATCGCACCGACTGGGACCTGTTTGAACAACAGGCTACCAGTGGTACAGAGGTAGACTTGGAGGAGTACACATCCACTGTGCTCTCCTACATCAACTGCTGTGTGGAGACTGTCACAGTGGACAACCAAGTAAAGTTGTTCCCAAACCGGAAACCCTGGATGAACAAGGAGGTTCAGGATCTGCTAAGGGCACACAACAATGCCTTTAAATCCAGGGACACTTCTGCCTACAGTGCGCCAGGTCGAACCTGAACAAAGGCATAAAAAAGGCCAAAGACATCCACAGGCAAAGGGTAGAAGAACACTTCAATGCCGCGGACACCAGAAGCATGTGGCAGGGTGTCAGGGACATCACTGACTACAAGAGCAGCCCCGCATGCCCCCACGGTGATATCACACTGACCAACGAACTGAACACCTTCTTTGCCCGGTTTGAAACTGGCAACACCACCAGGAGTGGAATAACCCCGGCCATGGCGGAGGGACAGGCCTTAACACGGAGCACTCAGGAGGTACAGTGCGCTCTGCGTAGGATCAATCCACGCAAGGCTGCAGGCCCGGATGGAGTACAGGGAAGGGTACTAAAGGACTGTGCTGTACAGCTGGCGGAGGTATTCACGAGAATCTTCAATCTATCTCTATCTCTGGCAACGGTCCCCAAGTGCCTGAAAACAGCCACCATAGTGCCGGTGCCGAAAAAGTCCAAAGTCACCAACCTGAACGACTACCGCCCGGTTGCCCTAACTCCAATCCCAATGAAGTACTTCAAAATGCTGGTCCTCTCCCATATCAAATCCAGCATCCCTGCCTCACTGGACTCTCATCAATTTGCATACAGGGCAAATAGATCAACAGTGGATGCCATCTCTCTGGCTCTTCACACTGTCCTGACTCACCTGGACAGACAGGGCACGTATGTGAGGATGCTCTTCGTTGACTATAGTTCTGCATTCAATACGGTCATCCCCACCAAGCTCACCACCAAACTCCACCAGCTAGGCCTCAGCTCGCCGATATGCGATTGGATCCTGAACTTTCTGACGGAGCGACCGCAGGCAGTGAGACTGGGCCCGCACCTGTCCTCCACTATCACCCTGAGCACCGGCACACCACAGGGCTGTGTACTAAGCCCCATGCTCTACTCCCTCTTCACTCACGACTGTGTTCCTGCATTCGACACCAACACCATCGTGAAGTTTGCAGACGACACAACAGTGATTGGGCTGATCACCAACGGTGATGAAACAAAATACAGGGCGGAGGTGCAGAACCTGGCCGACTGGTGCACACGTAACAACTTGTCACTAAACACCTCCAAAACCAAGGAGCTGATTATTGACTTCAGGAGGTCCCATAATGGAGAATACGCCCCAATCTCCATTTACGGGGAAAGTGTGGAGAGAGTGTCCAGCTTTAAGTTTCTGGGCACTCATATGTCAGAGGACCTCACATGGTCCACCAACACCGTTGCGCTGGTCAAGAAGGCACAGCAACGACTGTTCTTCCTGAGGACATTAAAAAAGACTGGTCTGCCCCAACAGCTACTGACAACGTTCTACCGCTGCACCACAGAGAGCATATTAACGTATGGCATCTCTGTGTGGTATCTCAGCTGCACGGAGGCGAAGAGGAGAGCTCTACAGCGCATCGTCCACAGAGCGCAGAGGATCATTGGGACACAGCTACCAGCCTTGGAGGGCATCTACCACACACGGTGACTCAGGAAGGCCGTCAGCATCCATAAAGACTCCTCACACCCCTGTAACGGACTGTTTGAACTACTTCCCTCCGGCAGACGTTACAAGGCCTTCTACGCCCGAACCTCCAGACTCAGAAACAGCTTTATTCCAAGAGCTATAGCGGCTCTGAACCGGCCCTGCTGAGTGCCCCCCCACCCCCCCTGGACTGTCTCCCTCGGATGGTCACGACACACAGCTTATTTATTTATTTTACTTTTCTTTTTCATCGGTTGAAGCTGCATACTAAATCTCGTTGCACTGACGTGCAATGACAATAAAATATATTATTATTATTATTTAAGAGGTTCTTTTAGGAAGGAGATGAGAAAGAATTGATTTAGAGGGTGGTGAATCGGTGGAATTCTTTGCCACAGAAGGCTGTGTGGAGGCAGTCAGTGGATATATTTAAGGAAGAGATAGATAGATTCTTGATTAGTACAGGTGTCAAGAGATATGGGGAGAAGGCAGGAGAATAGGGTTAGGAGGGAGAGATAGATCAGCCATGATTGAAGGGAGGGAGAGATCAGCCTTATTTGAACAGCTGATCGAGTAAACCTAATTATGATCCTGTCACATATGATGCAGACTATGTACATGAGCAACATCTGATCCTGTCTGACAATGTGGAAAATTACTCAGGCGCGTCTGATCCATCAAAATCATGGGCGGGAAAACTCGGGACCTGTTCGTTTCTCACAATCCTTGATTCTCTTGTAAACGTCTATCTATCTGGGCACTAAATCTGTTCATGCCTCATCCTCCACAGCTCTCCAGGGGGGGGGAAAACTCCAAAGATTTACGAATCTCAGAAGAAATTGTACCACGTTTGTGTGTTAAATGAGTGAAACCTTATTCAGTAACCGTGGTCCCTAGTTCTCGATTCTCCGACGAGAGGAATCAGCATTTAAGCAGCTACCTTGACACGGCATTAAAATCTTTGATATTTCAAAATTCTTCCCATTCTTCTGAGTTTTGTCCCAATCTGCCTAATCTTTCTTCATAAGACAGCTGCCTTGAATCGAGTGAATGCCATCTGAAATATCTCCAGTGCATGGATGTTTCTCCTTCGAGAATGACACCAAAACGGCACAGCACTCCTACTTAAAAGCTTTCTTTACTTTTATTCTTCATCCATCTGCCAATAAAGCATAACACTCTTTAGCACACCTGAATTACCTGCTATATCTCATGCCAACTTTGTGCTTTATGAACAAGGACACTCATATTTCTATACGGCAGCAATCTATCATTTCAATCATTTCAAAGATATTCTTTTCTTCCCACTAAAGTGGGAATAACATCATCCTTGCTCACAATTTACTCCATCTGTCAGATCGGTGCTACTCAATCAGTATCACCCTTTTGTAGATCCTTAAACAATCTGCGGGAGGAGCAGCTTCTGTGGGGGGGGGGGGGAGGGGGGGGGGGAAGGAACTGTTGATGTTTCAAGACCTTTCCATCTACATCCTGGACACCGCGCATGCCCTCCACCTTTCTAAAGTCCTGATGCATGGTCTCCAGAGGAAACGTCAACCCTTTCTTCTCTCTCGCACTAAGCTCCTCCAGCAGATTGCTGCTCCAGATTCCGGTATCCACAGTCTATGTCCCCCTTTTGCAGATGCCCTGTGTTCTCGTCACAAATTGGATTCACACCTATCTTTGTATTTTCAACAACCTTGGCCACAATGAATGTCTTCACGTTGCCCAAGCCATTAACATAGAGGTCATAAATACTGGATGCCTTCGCATTGATCCCTGTGGCACTGTAGTAATTACAGCTCGCCAACTTGAAAATCAACCTGCTTTTCCCAACACAGTTATCCATTGATTAGCCAATCCTCTTTATGTTCTTTTATATCAAAACATCATGAACTCTTCACTTGAAGAGTTCTTTTCTGCATCAATTTATTGATTACTTTTTGGAAATCCAAATACTCTGAATCAGTTACAGAGGGCGATTAATGTAGATGTGGATGGCAGTAAGGTCTTCCACAAGGTCACATTTGGAAAGCTAGAGGCCATGAGCTCCAAGATACATTGCCAAATTAGATCAAAACGTTGGCTTGCTATTAGGCGACTGAGGTTAATGCTTGAGGTTTGAGAGTTTAGCAGCCTATGACCAGTGGTGAACCAGATAGATCTGTGCTGGATTCTTCCCTGTTTGTCATGTTCATTAACAATCTGAAGGTTATGGGTCTTCAAGTGTCCATCTAAATATTTTTCAAATGTGGTACCAACTCGTAAAGGTAGTGGCTTGCACACCTCAACAACTCTGAGTGAATGAACAAATATTAATTCTCCTGCGTAAGAAGGAACTGCAGATGCTGGTTTAAACTAAAGATAGACACAAACAGCTGGAGTAACTTAATGGGACAGGCAGCATCTCTGGAGAGAAGGAATGGGTGATGTTTCGGGTCAAGACCCTTCTTCAGACTGGTTAGGGATAAGGAAAACGAGAGATATAGATGGTGATGTGGAGAGATAAAAGAACAGATGCAGTCCCTGGTTAACTCATCCCTTGCCTCTCTCCCCAAGTACCTTCCCCTGAAACTGCAGAAGATGCAACATCTGTCGCTATAGCTCCACCCTCTAATCCGTCTAGGGTCCCCGACAGTCCTTTCAGGTTCGGCAGAGGTTCACTTGCACCTCCTCCAACCTCATCCACTGTATCCGTTGTTCAAGATATGGACTCTTATTCATCGGCGAGACCAAACGCAGACTGGGCGATCATTTCGCGGAACACCTTCGCTCAGCCTGCCTGAACTCACCTGATCTCCCGGTTGCTGGACACTTTAATTCTCCTTTCCATTCCCACACAGACCTTTCTGTCCTAGGAGTCCTCCATTGTCGGAGTGAGGCTAAACGCAAACTGGAGGAACAGCATCTCATATTTCACTGGGGTAGTTTACAGCCCAGTGGTATGAATATTGATTTCTCTCACATCAAGTAGCCCCGGCATTCCCTCTCTATCTATCCCCCCCCCCTCCCCCCGCCTCAACCCAAGTCGCACAAGCTTGTCATTTTCACCCCACAAACAGCTAACAATGGCCTGTTTCCCTTATCATCGTTACTTTCTTGCACTTTACTTTTTCATATAGCGCTTGGATAGCCGGCAAACCAACAGCATGAACACTGATTTCTCCAAGGTACACAAAAATGCTGGAGAAACTCAGCGGGTGCAGCAGCATCTATGGAGCGAAGGAAATAGGCAACGTTTCGGGCCAAAATCCTTCTCATTGATTTCTCCAATTTCAGGTTCCCTTCTCCCCCTGCCTGCACACATTTTTCTTACCATCCCTTCCATTGGATATTGGACTATCACACCATCCACCCCCATCTCTACAAATGAATGTCCTGAAAACATGCACTATAATGGTTCTCAAAAAATGATCACTTGGCTGAGATAATTGGTTGCCAATCCTATGATAACCTTAGTAAGAGTAAGTTAAGTGAGGGGGAAAGTACCCCCATTATTCTATGATTAAAACAATCATTAAATTTCAGCGAATAATCATCCAAAAACTTTCCATGTCTTGTACAGAAACGAAATATGACATAAAATGTCTCAAGTCTCTAATGGTGACCTTAGACATCTGGATTAATTTGCAATTTTAAGTGGTTCCTTTGCAGGAAACGGTTAACATGGTTATTTGATATATTTGATGCATATTTAAAGACTTCACATTGCCAACAAATCACCTATAAATGTATATCCCCACTCACCCCAGTGAACAAGTTGACCTGAAATATGGATCCATCATGTCCTCCACAGAATAGGTTGTATTCACAAGGATCGAGGGCCACGGACATGATTCCAACATCAAATAGCACAGACATTAGGAGTTCCCCACAGGATAGTTCCCAGAGCTGGAGAGAGAGCAAAAGGACAATTTAAAAGAAAGCATTAACAATGGACTATCATTTCTGTCAGAAAGCTTCATGTTCTCGAGATACGGGGAGATGAGAGAAAGTATTGACAAGGAAGGTTGGGGAGAAAAGTATTGAGAAAGCTATGATTTGATCCTCATTCAAAGGGCTAGATTATTACAATAAATAATTGAAATTAAACAATTTATTACAACACATGAGCAGAAACATTAAGCTCCATGTTCTGAATAATTGAGTATTTGGAAGCAACTATACCAATCCCTGAAGTACTCTCCGCTGATATTTTAGGCAGTATTATGAAATAAGCTATTATTAGCTAAACTCTCTGTGTAGTGGTCACAGAAGCGGACCTGCAATTATTCATTACAATCACTCCGCTCTTTTAAACCTAAGGGGCGAAGGAAATAGGCAAAGTTTTGGGTGGAAACCCTTCTTCAGACACGAAACGTTGCCTATTTCCTTCGCTCCATAGATGCTGCCTCACCCGCTGAGTTTCTCCAGCATTTTTGTCTACCTTCAATTTTCCAGCATCTGCAGTTCCTTCTTAAACTCTTTTAAACCTCTTCTATTCCCTTTATGCTGTATCTGAACACTATGGACTGTTTGATTGTAATTATGTATAGTCTTTCCACTGACTGGATAGCATGCAACAAAAAGCATTTTCTCTGTACATCGGTGACAATAAACTAAACTTTTCCCCCAAAAATTTTATTCCAGGTCTGGAAATCACCAATGAATAGCTCGCAGCAAACTCAGAAATTCCACTTTTGTGCATGGATACATGGAAATCCAAACTTACTTGCCCTTGCATGAAAATGCCAGCAAAGGAGTAGCACACTTAAACCTGGTGTCTCCTAACCACAAACCCTTCATACTTTCAAATATGTAATGAGAAGCTGCGACCAAGTATAGCTCAACGGACAGCACTATGATTCAGTGAATCTTAGACTTTATTTTCTCCGTCTCTACTCTGCTACTCATTTCCAACCATATTCAATTCTGTTTCGGAAGGAACTGAAGATGTTGGTTTAAACCGAAAATAGACACAAAAAGCTGGAGTAACTCAGCAGGTCAGACAGCGTCTCTGGAGAAAAGGAATAGGTGACATTTCGGCTCGGGTCTGAAGAAGGGCCTCAACCTGAAACGTCACATTTTCTGCAGAGATGCTTTTCTGACCCGCTGAGCAACTCCAGCCTTTTATGTCTATCTTCATATTCAATTCTCTTTGATCCGCTCGTCCACATGCTCATTTTTTCAAGTTAATAGATTAACATATTAAATCAACAGTTTTGTCTTTGTTCTTTCTTTTCTTTTCCAAACTCTTCCTCTTGTACTACTATATCCCCTCTTTCCATGTACACCTTTATTCCCATTTCCCATCTCCCCCCATTTCTGATTCACCAGCCTTTTTTTCCCGATCCCAATGCATTATATCCAACATCCATCTCAACTTACTTCTTTTAAGTCGTGAGAAAGAAATTGTGGCTTTCACTGTCCATAACAAATGATGGCGAATTGGATTAAATGAATAGTACTTTTAGTGTGATGATCAAAATGGTCCCTTTGTTCTACGTTAGCCCAGCATTACATTGTGATTCCTTCTTCGGGAAGTCCATGACATGCCTTAATAATAGTGTAATCCTTTCAATCCTGGTATTTTATAATGGGTTACAATAAAAAACTATTATTTGTTGGAATTGGGACCTGGCTTTCATTACATATGACAATTTCCATGACACTTTTGACAAAATGCATAGACCACACACACGTTTCACTAGTAAAATAAAATCCTTTGCAAAACATTTCTAGGGGTTAACGGGCCATAGTTGCAACATTAAATTCTGGCCAGATCTGCCTCATGATCATTTCCCAAACACCAGCAGCCCAATTTGAATTTGCCCCTTCCCCTAGAAAGCCACAAGGCGTAGTCTAATACCTTGAATCTCCTTTAGTTTAGTTTAGAGATACAGTATGGAAACAGGCCTTTCAGTCCACTGCGTCCATGTTAACCATTGATCACCCATTCACACCAGTTCCGTGACCTCACTTTCACAATTACAGATTCAATTTAATTTTAATTGTCATTGTCAGTGTACAGTACAGAGACAACGAAATGCATTTTTGGGATGCGGGGGGAGGAAAGCTGAGCAACCGGAGGAAACACCCACTTGTCAGTACAGTGAGAATGTACAAGGTCCACATAGACAGCACCCAAGGTCAGGATTGAACCTGAGTCTCTGCAGCTGTGAGGCAGTAGCTCTACCAGCTGTGCCACTGTGCTGCCCTATAGGTTTTAATCAGAGATTTTATCACTGCTGGAAAGAACACAAAAATGATGGGCAAAACAGTTGCACACTGATACTCGAGTTGAATCCTGATCTTCTGTGCTGTCGAGGTTGATTTTGCACATTTTCTCTGCAACTGCATGGAATTCTTTAGCTGATTCACTGCTAAAGAGTGTGCTGGTAGATTGATTGCCTACTATGTTATTCACTACTATACATTAATGGCAAAAAAAAAAGAAGTTGAAGGACACAGGGTACACGGTAATAATAAGGAGAATGAAACTGATCGGATTTCTCCCATGGGACCCAGCATGGACCCAAAGGACCAAATGGCCTCCTATTATTAAATGTATAGGTTCTGGTAAACATGAATGGTGATTAAAAAAAAAAAATTCCTTCTTCCCCTGTAAAGTAATATTGATATTAAACTTAAAATAGTGACCTTGCAGCATCTCTGTACAGGTGAAATGGTATGATTGAACACTTTGATACTAAATTAACTTATATTTATTTACATCTTATGAAATCCTCTTGATTACTTGATCCAATGCAAGTAGAATTGAGCAATTCAGTACTATGGGATTAAAACCACAAAGAGAATAGGAGCTTCTAAATTCTGAATACGTCATGGAGCTTTCTGACAAACCCATGGCCCCGTGCAGAGCCATGATCCACAAAATTAAACATAGCAATTTTTAGTTAGAAAAAAAGGACATCCTGCAGAACCTTTTTCATCTCAGCCAGTCTTTGGATTAAATGTCAACTCTAAAATACACTAATCAAAATCCAAACTGGTCTGTGAATATTGATCAAAACTTGCTTTTTGCATTATATGTCTGAAGATAAAATGTTCTTCCTCCCGCAAACATCACAATACAGCAGGTAAAAGTACCTACACATGGACTACTTAAACACCGGAGCTACATAAATATATTTTTTGAAGGGAGCTTCCTGTAAAGCTGCCCGTATTGTCAATAATACAATAATGGTCCATCCATCACAGTTGGGAAATGACAAATGTAACAAAAGGCTGATGAAAGTCACAAACGTGAAATGCTCCCTGACTATCTCCAGCATCTTGTATTCATTTCACATTTCCAATACCCACAGCTTTTGTTTTTATTTTCAACAACAAAGATCAAGTCAATTTGAACTAAATGAAACGCTGCTTTTATTTCTTCATCCTCATATTCATCGATATCCAACCACCTTTTGTTTCTCCTCTTGACTGACCCACCGAACCGTACATTCTCATTATACACTTCCATATCTCCGTTCCCCTCTCCCAACTCTCACTCTGAGGAAGGGTCTCGACCCGAAACATCACCCATTCCTTCTCTCCAGAGATGCTGCCTGACTCCAACATTTTGTGTCTATCTTCGTTATAAACAGCATCTGCAGTTCCTATTCGAAGAAAAACTTAAGATCTACAAGCGAGTTCATGAATTTGAAATAGTATTAATCAAGCCCTAATCCAATGTAGGAAAACACATTTACATGAAAGTCTGCAGAAAGCCACTGTCCATTGAAGGGGAAAACAAAATATTCATTCTAATCTCAAGATCACAAAAATAAAATCAGATTCTATTTAAAGATTACTTCTCGCTTAGCCCCTTTGGACTACACATTACCTTTCAGCAGTGTGAGATACCCATATCTGGTTTACTCCAGTCTATGCTCAGCTCATTCCTCCACTGGAAATAAGAAGGGCCAATAGACACAAACCTAAATATTTTTGTGTCACAATTTTCCCATATTTAAAACATTTTAAATTTTCTTGTTTCATTTTTTTAAATGGAAGCTGTTGGAACTGGATGTTTGAACTGAATCCATAACATTATAAGGAGGGCAGATCAGGAAAGAAAAGAATGCAAGACTAATAAAGCCGTGTCCCATGGTACGAGTTCATTCCAAGAGTTCTCCAGAGTTTGCCCTGATTCGAACTCGGAGATTTACGGTAATGGCCACTCGTCTGTAATTGGGGCTATGTTTCTATGTTTCTATGGAGTACCAGATTCGACTACATGCTCCAGTTCCTCCTGTTTTCTCACAATCAAATTATATCCAGGATGTCAGAACTTCCTCAGAGAGTATAAGGAACCAAAATGCCACAAGTACTCGCATGCTACCCACTGACCTTTCATCCTTTCAAATGTCAAACAAAGCTTCTGTCATGTTTTATCATATTTAAATACAGATGCACTTTGTGATGAGGGCACACCAAGTAGAAACCAAAGCGTGCGAGAGAATTTATTTTCAAAGATAATATCTAAACACTTGTGTAATTTACAGATATTAACGGCAATGTCAATTAAAAACTGTATTCCAGTCAAAGTATTTTATGCTTTTATAGTTGTATGTTTCTGGCTGGATTTTGTGAAAGTTTACTGAAGTAGTTTCCATTATAAATGTGGATCTAGTCACTTATTGCAGAATTTATTTTATACAAAAAATAAATTAATCTAATTTAAATTGGGGCTGAACTTTATCGTTGTAGCTGGATTACATGCAAAACAAAGCATTTCACTGTATATATATGTACATGTGACAATAAAGTATCATTGAACTATCATCAAAACTTGTCCTCCATCCTTACACCTAGTGAAGACAACACTTGGTCTTGACCTCACCTATTGACCCTGCAGGGGATTAACCATTTCACTCAGGTGCGTGGTAGCATAAATTATTTAACAGCAGGGAATGCAGAGAGTCCTTAAACATCATCCCATTGAGAAAGCAGCAGCATGGTTCCCACTGCATAGTATGTTCGTCAAAGCCAACTTACCTACCTTACCTATGGGGAGAAGGCAGGAGAATGGGATTAGGAGGGAAAGATAGATCAGCCATGATTGAATGGCGGAGTAGAGTTGATGGGCCGAATGGCCTGATTCTGCTCCGATCACTTATGAACTATCATGTCAACACAGATAGTTGGAGAGGGGGGAGAGATTATGACTACGGGTGCTTGTCTGTACAGAGTTTGTGCATTCTCCCCGTAACCTGCGTGGGTTTTCTCTGGAAACTCCGTTTTCCTCCCTCACTTCAAAGACATACTGATTTGTAGGTTAATTGGCATGGCATAATAGTAAATTGTCCCCAATTGTAAATTGTCCCTAGGATAATGTTAATGTTAGTGTGCGGCGATCGCTGAACAGTGTTGACTGGGTGGGCCGAAGGGCCTATTACCGCACCTTATTTCTAAACTAAACTCAAGATAATTTCTGGAATTAATTCAACATGCAACATAAATCGAGAATTGAGTAAATATGAAACTTTGACATTGGGCTTTCAATAGTGTTACTGAAAGCTGTAAAAGAGCACGTGCCAAGGCATCAGAACATGGTCAATGTTGAAAATTTTAATCTTAACATAATCCTTCCATGTATTATTGAAATGTCAGACCTCATATCAAAATAGAAATATTATTTACATGGTCTTGAACAAGAAAGCCCTTAAATTGAAAGGGAAATTCTGTCTGCTTACAATTTAATTAAACATCGCTTACTCATTTCTTTCCATCAGAATAAATGTAAATATTTCAAACCCTTTCTTAGTCCTTAAATTCACAATTTATTGGATAAATTAATGGTCTGTATTAAATTAAATGGTCTTAATTTTAAATACTGATTTAGTGCCAGACTGCTCCAGGAATAGGAAACTGCAGCACAGCAAGTTTGTACTGTGTTTACTGAAGTATAATCTGTTCCAAGAGGATACTGAACAGACATTAGCATTGCTATATTTTTCTTGCTTATTTGGCTTTTTTTTAATCTGAGGTTGATGAGATTTCTTAAAAAATTAAATATTATCCTTTTCAAACCATATTATATCCAAAATAATTTATATTTGAAAAGATGGATTATTCAAAAAAAAGATTCAGCTTTTCACTTTGGCTTGTTAAAAATGAAGGATTGAGGGGCGTATTTGAGGGGAATCTTTTAAAGAAGCACAATACAACTGACAGAGAAATGACTAGTTCTATTCTGCGCATTAGGAACAGGTGTTCAAAAGTAATTTGGGGTCAAACCAAAGAAAAGTGTTGTTTTTACTCAGTCCTCAGAAATCCCTTCAGCGTTACTGGAAACAGCCTTCTGCTCAGAACTTCAGCATCATTCAGGCAACAAGGTCACGGTGCATGTCATTTTTTGACACACACGTTCCCAAAAATAAAAACAAAATGCTGCAGAGCAGGCACTTTACAAACAGGTACAGACAGAATGACAGATTTTTCTTCTTCTATTAATCTATCTATCACACAGCTTTGTGTGGCATGCATTTGTAATGTTTTCCTTCCCTTAGGCGTGGCAAGATATCATCTCATAATAAAAGCAGGAAATATTAATGGGGCACGAACAAATCAATTAAAAAAACTTGTTCACTCGGTAAACAAATACAAACAAACCTTCCTAAAATTTCAAAGCTAAGCAATTCTATATTTAATATTGGGTGCATCGTTAGAATGGAGGAATTTCTTTAATCAGAGGGTGGCGAACCTGTTGAATTCATTGCCACAGACGGCTGTGGAGACCAAGTCATTGGGTCATTTTAAAGCAGAGTTTGATTAGCAAGGATGTCAATGGTTATGTGGAGAAGGCAGGAGAATGGGGTTGAGACAGAAAGATAGATCGGCCATGATTGATGAGTGGAGTAGACTCGATGGGCCAAATGACCTAATTCCGCTCCTATGACATGAAGATGATTTGAAATTGTTTAGAATCAATGGTGTTTGCTCATTAGCACAAGTAACGCAGATAAAATTACACCAAATGTTAATTAACCTATGGCTGGCTAGTAGAGTTCACCTCCAAGCCAGAAGACAAAGGAAAATCAAACACAGTGCAGGACTTGACTATGCAAGTCCAGACAGACTTACATCACAGCATGGTACTGAGATTGAGCACATTAATAACATACTGCAGATGCTGAAAATTCTGAAATAAAAACAGCAAAAACACTGGAAATACTCATCAATTGGTATTAGTGAAGGTGAAAGAAGATGACAGGCATGAGAGATAGAAACAATATATACTAGAAATACTCAGCAGGTCAGGCAACAACTGTACAAAGAGGACGTCAAATTCTTAAATTGATGATCTTTCAGCAAAACTGACAATGGAACAGAATGTCATATATTTAAATAGCTTCTAGTAAAGGTACAACATATGTCAGATACAATAACTCCGCTACCATTGCTTCCACAAATCACTTACTTGCCTCTTCCTTTCAATCCCACTCTGATATTTTCATTGGTAGACAAAAGTGCTGGAGAAACTGCAGTTCCTTCTTAAACCTGATATTTTTATTCGCAGCTTCCCATAATGTTCTGATAAATTTCTACATCAACCAGAGCAAGTACACCTACATTTTCTATAAGGTGCTTTCCTGGCTTCTGGCCTTAACATTGATTTAATAGATACAGAACTTAAGCATCATCCATTGCCTCTCAGAGAGTAGGCATCCAGAACAGATGAATCACAACTGATGGGAATGGAGAGGGGGTTCCCATATAACTGAATGAGTCTTGCATCCTCTAGTTTAAACTTTAGAAATACAGCATACAGTGTGGAAGGAAACCAGATTAGCCGGAGAAAATCCACGCAGTCACAGGAAGAATGTACAAACTCCGTACAGGCAGCACCTACAGTCAGGATTGAACCCGGGTCCCTGGTGCTGTAAGGCAGCAACTCTACCGCTGTGCCCTCATGCTGGTCTTCTACATCTGCTGAAATCATTCACATAGACCTCACATAAATTTATTTTTTCTTCAATTTCACTTACAAACACGCACTGGTATCTTGAAGCATCACTTCTGTTATTTAATCTTTCTTTTGCCCTCCATCCTGTCACCTCTTTTTCCTCACTTTTGAAATGCTCTCTAACATTTTCCAATGCTGACAAAAGGTCATGGAGCAGAAACATTAATCTTGTGCCCCTCTGTCAGCACATACTACCAAGTGTTTCCAATATTTTTAGTTTCAATTTCCATTAGCAATATTTGCGAATATCCCGCAATGAACACAGGATTTATGATATTGAAGTTGACAAGTGGTCAGGGCTTTCGAGGAATGACACTGTTCTACCGAATTACCAATTCCTTTTATACATTTTTTGAGGTACTGACAAGATCATGGTTACTTAATGCTTATAACCAGGTGGTACAGTATACTATAGGTGGCGCAGCACTAGAGTTGCTGCCTTACAGCACCAGAGATCCAGGTTCAATCCTGACTAAGGATGCTGTCTGTATGTACATTCTCCCTGAGACCAACTGGGTTTGCTCCGGGTGCTCCAGTTTCCTTCCACATTCCAAAGATGTGGAGGTTTGTAGGTTAATTGGCTTATGCAAATTGTCCCTCATGTGTAGGATAGAACTATCGTATAGGTGATTGTTGATCAACACGGACTCAGTGGGCTGAACGGCCTGTTTCCTCACTGTATCTCTAAAACTAGATGTAAAAACTAAAACCTTAAAAGTTTTATTAAAAGGTGCTATCTGTAACTTAGCACCACTTAATACTTGTTAGTGGGAAAGAATACAGTAAATGCATTATTTGTAAAATATCAAAAATTATCGAATTTTAATTTAATCAAATCTGACAAAATAACAGGTTCACTTCAACTGGAATCCAGATATAAGCATTCTTAAATTAATCTGTCATTTCAAGGCAACAATTAAGTAATTTATTCAATTTAATTAAAAGCATATGTTAAAAACCCTTCTTTGAAAATTACACAATACTGTCAAAAAAAACAAAAAGCTTTTCGCACATCCATTACAGATCTTTGTAAAATAAGATGAACACACACAGGAACAAAGGTTTTGTATGTTAATAAAGAATGTACCAAGTTAGAGAGCTCTCAAGAGGGTTTATCACAAACCACAGCTGAAAGTAATTTATGATCATTCTTTATACATGGTGTTGTGTTGCAAAATTCACCGTCTGAATCTGTCTTGGAAAGATTCAAAAGTATACTTCAAAAGAGAATTAGATGAAAGCCAAGGTAATGGTAAAAGAAGATGGGAGAGGGATTACAGTAGTTGATTAATTCTACCAAAGTACTGACATGCACTGCAGTATTTTATGATCAAACATAAATTATATCAGTCTTGTTGCTCATTCATAGTATATCTTATTGGGGTCCTAACATTCTGATATATAGTACATATATTTCCCAGCATGGTAGAGAGCCACACAGTGTTGGAGGAAAGAAAACACTTTCATTTGACACGTCATCAAATAACATAATGGTTCATCACCAGGATCACTGACACACGTCATAATGTATCCAATGGCCTCTGTTGTAACCATCGTAAACAGGTAGCACAGGAAGATCAATTTCTCAGTGATTGAATTCTCCTCTTCCCTTTCTTTCCCCACTTTCCTGTTTGTTCTTCAGCAGCAGTTTGCATGCCGACCATTAGTGAACTAGAAAAATCATTGCTGAAATGTTATCATGACCAGTATTCTAAAAATATTTGATGCTGATTAACTTTTGAATTACATCCTCATTAACATCAGTTAAATATCAATATTACACAATGTCTTGGCATACAACCAAAATGTCTCTTTCTGGGAATGCAGGCGGCAGAGAGAAGATATGATTTAAAAATAGCAGCAAACAACTTCAGTAAACATTATATCGGAAGTGAACAATATTCAAGCTGGCAACAGCTGTATGAAAACGAGCAGTGCGTATTTTGCAGTTCGATAGTCACAATTCATATTTACTATTAACACACACACACACAAATAGAACCGTAGAACTCAGTCGAAACACGGTTATTCTATTTCACTTAAATTATAATAGTTGATCTGTATGTAAAATTTAGTGATATGGCAAATAGCGTGGATGATGCCAGTCAACCGCAACGGAACTAGGTTAGTGTGGTGAGCAGACAGGTGGAAGGAAGGAATGAATACATACACAGTATGAAGCGATCCACTATGACAGAAGAGATGGGGCGAGGCACAATGCCAAAGCGCATGTGGGAATAAAGGGTCCTGGGTTTTGCAGTGCAGTGCGGGGTGGGGGGGTGGAGGGTGTTGGAGGATATACAAGCAGTTCAGATCTTAGATTAAATAAATAGAGTTACAAAGTACAAATGGCAGAGTTTATACTAAATCTTAATAAAGATCGGGTCAGGTTACAACTGGAGCTTTGCAACAAGCTCCGAACATACTCTTAATGAACAATATTAAAGTTCTTGAGGGATGGGAAGGAGTGTTGTCTGTATGGTTCCCGGAATGAGGGATTTTATCTACAAGCTTAAATTGGAAAAGCTGAGGTTATTCAGCTGGGAGCAGAGGAAAATAAGGGAAAACTTAATGGAGATGTGTAAACTCATGATTGCTTTATTTAAGACAAAGTAAAGGTGTTTGGATTAGCTCGTGTTACAAGGGCCAAGGAAAACAGACAGTTTTAAGCAAGAAAACACAGTGGAAACATTAACATTTATTTCGTATACAGCGACAAATAATATTGTCCATGAGGATGGTGGAATTAGAGATGATTAAAGATTTCAAATGAAAATTGGCAAACTTGCCTGGGCTACATGGATAGATGAGGGACTGAGTGGATTACTGTACTCTATAAAGGGATGCGACATGCTTGATGGGCCAAATGGTCTCCTTCTATGCAGCTATAATTCTAAATTAATGCACCCAGGAGGTATCTTCGTGCTATGTGTGTTTTGATCCCCAGTACTTTCATACTGTGTTCCATCTGTTTATCCCAATTACCTTGCATCTACTTTGCTAAATTAAAGGTCAAATATGGGTTATACATGTCTACATCTGAAATTCAATAAACTCATCAAATGACAGCAAAAGAACTGACGTGTTTACAATCTGGGGCACCAGGATCACGACTGCGTGAAAATCCATATTCAATTGTCACTTTACTGATCCCCATGAATCTGTTTCTTTCCAACATTTTCCGTTTTATTTCTCATTTTCAACATTCATTTTTACCCATTTTCATTGATAAAGTCATAGAGTGATACATCGTGGAAACAGGCCCTTTGGCCCAACTTGCCTAAACTGGCCAATATGTCCCAGCTACACTGGTCCCACCTGCCCGTGTTTGGCCCGTATCCTTCCAAACCAGTCCATCCGTCTAACCTTTTCTTAAATGTTGGGATAGTCCTTGCCTCATCTACCTCCCCCGGCAGCTTGTTCCATACTTTGTGTGTGAAAACGTTACCCCCTTCAGATTCTTATTAAATCTTTTCCCCTTCACCTTAAACCTATGTCCTCTTGTCCTATTCTGGGCAAGAGACTCAGTGCATCTACATGATCTATTCCCCTCATGATCTTATACACCTCTGTAAGATCACCCATCATCCTCTTGCGCTCAAGGAATAAAGTCCCAAACTACTCAACCTCTCCCGATAGCTCAGACCCTCTACTCCTGGTAACATCCTCGTAAAAGGATCTTACCTTAAGATCAGTTGCTTGTCAGATCAGTTATTCCACAAATTATTTCCTCGATAAATTGCAAATTTGGAGCTTTGTTCTAAAATCCAAAGTGATTGACTTTAATAAGAGTATTTAACGTAGAACTTAGAACACTACAGCACAGGGATAGGCACTTCGGCCCACAATGTTTGTGCCGAATAAGATGCCACGATAAATTGATCTCATCTGCCTGATCAGGATCCATATCACTCTCTTCCCCACACTTCCATGTGCCTATCTAAAAGCCTCTTAAATGCCACTATCATATCTGCGTCCACAACCACCCCTGGCAATGCGTTCCAGGCCCCCACCACTATTTGTGTAAAAAAACTTGTCCTGCACATCCCATTAAACTTTCCCCCTCTCACCTTATGGCTATGCCTTTAGTATTAGACATTTCCACCCTGGGAAAAAGATCCACTATAAATTCTTCAATAAAAATATCTGCACGAGTTTCCTTCTTCCGTCACAAAGTGATTCTGTTTCCACTTATGTACAGACGTATTTAAGCTTGATTTTTATACCATGCAAGCGGTGACTTTAATGAAAAAGTTCACAACAGATCAAATTTTCTGCAATGTCAGGTCAAGCAAACCTGAGCAAGCCTTCCCCTTCCCCAGCACCAAGTACATTTCGCAATCTTACTTGCTTCTAAACAAGCTGTGCAATGGAGTAGAGCTAATCCTCTGGACTAATGGGAAACCATTCAAACAGCACAGTTCAGGGACGAAGGTTATTTCAATTTCTGTCATCACACTATGGCACGCAAGTGACACCTGCACGTACACATATTTGGAGGACAAATTCCAAGTCAACGACATTCAGTGATGGATATCCCTGAATGAATATAACCTTAATATCTACAAAGCGAAGATCGCCCAACATGCTCCCACAGACACACAGCCTTCCAAGAATAAATGTCATGATAATCCTAGAAAATTAGGACCACTTCCCATATTTGAGATTCCGCGACCTGCAGTCAATACTGATGAAATTCAGCATCACCTTCATAGGAAAACAATGTTTGATGATCAACCCATGAACATGCATTGCTAACTTGTACACATTCTTTAATCTTCTTGCATCTTTCCATTTCTGAACTTACAGCTATCTCTAAGATGTTGCTTTCTTCTATAATAAACCCTGATGCAAAATACCCATTTAATACATCTGCTGTTTGTTTATTTTCCATTATTACTTCCAACATGATTTATGATCACTTTGTGAACTTTTTAAGGGTCTGGTAGTATTATCACATGGTCTAATTTTTTCCCTTTTAATCAATTCATCATTCATTGCTTTTATTGTATGTTTATGACCACTCTTCTAACCAGTTAGCTATCTTCACAGGGTTTTTAAGAACGTTTCTCAGTCTTAAATCTTTTTCATCTGCATCTCTTTCCATAGATGGTGTTTAGTCTGCTGGCCGTTTCTTGCATGCTCTGCTTCTCCAATTTTTAAGTTTGCTACCATATTTAACTGTTTTAGTTAACTAAGGATGGTTTAAGCCTTTCATCTTCAACAAATTTAATTAACGAAGGATGGTGGATCCTCCCTTTGATTTTTTTTCTTTACTGTTGAAGTGCATATACTGCGCATTCCAGAAGATCCCCTTAAATCCTAGCCCTGAACATAGCTCTCAATCTAACCTGCCTGGTGAAAAAGCATCTCCAGAGATGCCACCTGACCCACGGTTACACCAGCACTTTGTGCCTATCTTCAGTATAAACCATCATCTGCAATTCCTTTCTACACAATCTAACTTGCCTGTTCATTCTATCGAGGTATGTTTTTTATGCCATTGTCACTGTTCTTTTTTAAGCTTTATAATCACTGTATTTTCACTTCAAAGTTATTCATTAATCCTAAATTATTGCACGAGGATAGTTATAATAGTTTTGAGTGGTATCAAGAGGTAGATATGAGGAGAACTGGCTGAAGGATCTGGACTAGAAACGTCATCTATCCATTCCCTCCACAGATGCTGCCTAGTGTGCAGAGTTACTCCAGAACTTTGCGTTTTGCTCAGTTATGGTATAGCCTACTCTTTCTGGTTATTTCCAGAATTTGATGTTCTCCTCACTGATCAATTCCCCACTGATTTCTGAGTGCACGTGAATGCAATGACAAAGAAAGTTCATCAACACTTCTACTTCCTCAGAAGTTTGAGGTGATTTGGGATGTCGCTAAATACTCTACAGGTGTACAGCAGAGAGCATACTGATTGGTTGCATCACGGCCTGCTTCGCTAACTCGAATCCCAGGAACAAAGCAGGCTGCAGACATTGGAGGACATTGCCTGGTCCATCATGGGTATTGACCTCCCCACCATCGAAGGGATCTACAGCAAACAATACACCCAAAAAGGTAGCTGATTTCAAAGACTCACACCATCCTGGCCGTGCTCTTATCTGACTGCTGCGAAGAGGAAGGTGGTACAGGATCCTTAGAACCTCCAGGTTCAAAAATAGTACTTTCCCCATCATCCATCAGAATTTTGAACCACACTGCACCATCCAAGTTGCACCACATACTTTGGTTTGCACTATTACGGTGTGATTACCTAGTATTACTGATAATTTATTGCATTATTGATTATTGTATATTTAGTTGTGTTCCTGCATTAATGTGCCTGTAAAGCTGAAGCAAGCAAGAATGTTATTGATCTGCTCCTGAGAGTGTGACAATTTAACACTCTTGATTTAGGCTTGCTTCCTCCACCTGATTTGCTTCAGTTTATACGTAAAACAAACTCACCATGATTATAACTGCATCTTTGTGGTACCCAATCCTACCTCTTGTTACTGTCAAGGGACTTGTGCACCACACTCATTATTTATTACCTGTTTTAATCTTCACCCAAACCAGTCCTACATCCTGAACTAAGGTCATCCATCCCTCATTACCACATCAAGACCATCCATCATCCACACAGCCATTCCTCTACCTTTACCTAACTTCCTGATCTTCCCAATTGTCATGCACCCTCAATGTTCAGTTCCCAATCGATTTTAACGTGTAGCCCTATCTCTCAATTGGTCATCTGACCCTACCTATTAATTTTGTTCAGTTGTTATATTTCAAACGCTACTTAATTTCAGAAAAAGTGTCTTTAGCTTTGTTTATTTTTATAACTTCTATTGTTTCTGTTCATTTATTTAGGTTTACGCTCACTATCCTTTCCTGTCACAGTCAGCTTATCATTGCCAATATTAATCCCTTTCTCTCGTGCCACTTTTTGATTTACTGCATAATGTTACATAGCACAGAAACAGACCCTTGAGCTCAACTTGCCCAGGCTGACCAAGATGCCCTATCGACAGTAGGCTCGCCTGCCTGTGTTTAGCTCATATCTCTCTAAATCTTTCCCTCGCATGTACCTGTCCAAATGTCTTTTAAATGTTATTGAAGTATCTGCCTCAACTACACCCTCTGTCAGCTCATTGCATATACATTGTATCTGCCTCAACTACCTTCTCCGACAGCTCATTCCATTTATCCACCAACCTCTGTATGAAAAATTTGTCCCTCTGATTCCTATTAAATTTTTCCTCTCTCACCTTAAACCTATGTTCGCTGCTTCTTGATTTCCGTACTCTGGGTAAAAAGCTCTGTGCATTTATCCAACTCTATCCATTTCCCTCATGTTCTTATACACCTCTATAAGATCACACCTCATCCACCTGTGCTCCAAGGGATAAAGTCCTAATCTGCCCAACCTCGACCTGTAGCTCAGGCTCTCAAGCTCTGGCAACATCCTCGTAAAACTTCTCTGCACTCTTTCCAGCTTAACAACATCTTTCCTATAGCAAGGTGCCCAAATGTGAACACAATACTCCACATGTGGCCTCACCAACATCTTACACAACTGTAACTTAACATCCCAATATCTTTACTCAATACCCTAATTGATGAATGCCAATGAGCTGAAAATAATTATCTCATATCTGTTCTAAATCTCTTCCCTCTTACCCTACATCATAGTCATAGAGTCACACAGGGTGGAAACAGGCTCAAACTGCCCACACTAACCAACACACGCCTGTCTGCATTTGGCATAAATCCCTCCAAACCTGTCCTATCCATGTACCTGTCTAAATGTTTCTTAAACCTTGCAATAGTACCTGCCTCAACTTCCTCTTCCGGCAGCTCGATCTATAAACCCACCACCCTTTGTGTGAAGAGGATACCCCTAATTTTCCTATTAAATCTTTTCCCTTTAACCTTAAACCTATGCCCTCTGGTCCTTGATTCACCTACTCTGGGCAAGAGACTCTACCCGATCTATTCCTTTGGGATTTTGGGCATTTTTTAGGTGACTACAGGCGTCTAGGCTGTCGCCACATGGTCACCAACAACTCACCAACTTCGTGAGCAAAGCCAATGAGCCTACTGTAAAGTTAACACTTCATGATGTAAATTTTATATTGTTTCCTTAATTTACAACTGCTTTTATGATTCATTCAATTTACAAATTGGCAAAATAATAAGTAAATTCCTTAGGCACTCAGTAATTTCATGCTAAAATCATTGGAATTGATTTTTAAAATTTGTCCTAATTGGATGAAGAATTCACAATATAAAGGTGAAATTGCGACAAAGGCACTGCTGTGTCAGACTATTAATATTCTTCTTCTAAATGTTATTGTTGCATTGCAATTATGGGGATTGAGGAACAAAGACAACGGAAGCTTATTAATGAGTCTACTGCACAGTGGCAAGCTTTCAGCTTCAATTTGTAATGGATTAATAGTCTTTATGAATATGCCAATATTTTGAAATCTATATATATTGTAGCATTAATCACATCACCCGTGGCTCTGGTCTGATCATTGTATTCACTAGTCACACTATTCAAGCATGATCTTTATCATGGTTCACTGATGGATCTTAAGATGACTCAAAACTCTGATGTTACAGCCACATTCCTGCACATAGAAAATGCAGATGTGTTCTCCCAAAGTCACCCATTGGCCTTTGCTTTCATTGTAATGGTCCCGCTTTTCAACCTCGTGGTCGATTCTCTCAAAGCGGATTATTACTCGCACTCTCCTCATCTTGTTGACATATCTCGACTTGAACTGGCAGCTAATTGATTATGAAGCTCACTTTTTTTGTTTTCACATCACATTATCGTTTACCTGTGGCTAATCTCCTCCTGCTCCACAGAACACTGAAATTTCTGTTCCTGTTCGGTATTATAGATAGCAAAGATTACTATTAAAGACTACAGCAGGATCCCGATCGGTTGGGCAAATGAGCTGAGGAATGGTTATTGGAGTTCAATGCATTAGTGCAAGGTGTTGCATTCTGAGAAGTCAAACCAGGGACATCCACGGTGACTGACTGGGGAGTGTTGTAGAGCACAAGGATCTAGGAATACAAGTACATAATTCCTTGAGAGTGGCATCACAGGTGGATAGGGTGGTCAAGAAGGCTATCAATTAGCGTATTAAGTAGAGAAGTTGGGATGTCATGTTACAGTTGTATAAGACGTAGGTGGGGCCACAATTGGAGTATTGTGTTCAGTTTTGGTCACTCTCTACGGGACAAAATGTTGCTGGACTGGAAAGAGTGCAGAGAAGATTGACGAGGATGTTGCCTGGGCATGAGAGCCTGAGATATAGGGAGAGGTTGGGCAGGCTTTATTCCTTGGAGAGCAAGGGCCAAGAGCGTTTTGTCATACGTCCTGAAATGGAACAATGAAATTCTTACTTGCAGCAGCACAACATGATGATGAGGGGTGATCTTATAGAGGTGTATAAAATCATGAGGGGAATAAAAACGCACAGAGCCTTTTACCCAGAGTAGAGGAATCAAGAACCAGAGGACACTGGCTTAAGATGACAGGGGAAAGATTTAATAGGCAACTTTTTCCACACAGAGGGCAGTGGGTATATGGAACAAGCTGCCAGAGGAGATAGTTGAGGTCGATAGACACAAAAATGCTGGAGCAACTCAGCGGGTGAGGCAGCATCTGTGGAGCGAAAGAATAGGCGACGTTTCGGGTCGAGACCCTTCTTCAGACTATATCAGGGGAGGGGGCGGAACAAATATAGATTGTAGGCAGAGACAGTAAGACCAGTTGGAGATCTGGGACGGGAGAGGGGATGGGGAGAGAGGGAATGCAAGGGCTATCTGAAGTTAGAGAAGTCAATGTTCATACCGCTGGGGTGTAAACTATCCAAGCGAAATATGAGGTCATGTTCCTCCAATTTGCACTGGGCCTCACTCGATAGAAAGATCAGATTGGGAACGGGAACGGGAGGGGGAGTTGAAGTGCTGAGCCACTGTGAGATCGGGTAGGTTAAGACAGACTGAGCGGAGGCGTTCAGTGAAACAATCGCCGAGCCTGTGCTTGGTCTCGCCGATGTAGAGAAGTTGACACCTGGAACAGCGGATACAGTAGACGAGGTTGGAGGAGGTGCAAGTGAACCTCTGCCTCACCTGGAAAGACTGTTTGGGTCCTTGGATGAAGTCAAGGGGGGAGGTAAAGGGACAGGTGTTGCATCTCCTGCGGTTGCAGGGGAAAGTACCTGGGGAGGGGATGGTTTGGGTGGGAAGGGACGAGTTAACCAGGGAGTTTCGGAGGAAACGATCTCTGCGGAAAGCAGAAAAGGGTGGAGATGGGAAGATGTGGCCAGTGGTGGGATCCTGTTGGAGGAGGCGAAAATGTTGGAGGATTATATGCTGTATGCGACGGCTGATGGGGTGGAAGGTGAGGACAAGGGGGACTATGTCCTTATTACAAATGGGGGGAAGGGGGGAGTAAGAGCGGTGCTGCCGGATATCAAGGAGACCCTAGTGAGAGCCTCATCTATAATGGAAGAGGGGATCCCCCGTTTCCGAAAGAATGAGGACATCTCCGTTCCCCTGGTATGGAACACCTCATCCTGGGCGCAGATGGGGTGCAAACGGAGGAATTGGGAGCAGGGGATAAAGTTTTTACAGGAAGCTGGGTTTGAAGAAGTGTAGTCAAGATAGATATGGGAGTAAGTTGAGGTAGGTTCTATACATTTAAGCATTTAACATTTATTTACTATAGTAACGTGCCAATGGTCTCATTGTGATTAGGTTCAAATGTTACAGCAATTTCTGGCAAGGTCAAAAGTCCCATCAAGGAGTTGCATCCAAAAATGTGTTACTATGACGCTGGTTTATGTATGAAATGCACTGAGCGGCATGAGACTGCTATACTTACACAGTAGGCACAAAGTTATTAACTTCAAAAGCTGAATTTTAAGTACACTTAACAACAGGTGTTAATTACAGCCAATCAAACTGCAACTAAAAATGAACTATTACCAGTGTGAAGTCTCATTCCTTCAGGCGTAAATGGCTATTGGAAATTTTAAATACAATTAAAAAAAAATGTTTTCTAATTCTAGTTTAACCTCAACCAAAGCTTCTTTCTCTCACAATATTTCCTGCTCTGGTTTGATGTAGAATGCAAACACATTGATTCATGCTTCTTCTCAATCTGTACTCAATAACTTCACAAACCTTCAACTTCATTGGATAGGTAGAGAAACACAATCGTCGCACATTTTGCTCAAATTTTAGGACATTGTTTCCCTTGCTACATAAATTCATCTTTAGTTTTAGTTTAGCTTATTATTGTCACGTGTGCCAATGTGCAGTGAAAAGCCCTCGTTACTTGTTATCCAGTCAGCGGAAAGACTATACATGATTGCAATTAAGCTGTCCACAGCATACAGGTGCAGGGTAAAGGGAATAACGTTTAGTACAAGATAAGGTTCAGTAAAGTACGATTAAAGATAGTCCGAGGGTCTCCAATAAGGTAGATGGCAGCTTAGTGCCACCCCCCAGTACTCGCACTCGCAGTAACATACCAGTCTGAATTTACAAATCAGGTGCAACTCACTTGGTGGCCCATTTTGATGAGCTATACCCACAAGCAGTCTGGGCCCACCGTTTCCCTGCGTACATTCATCTGCTAAAGCAACTTGGCTTATTTCAAGCACTGGCCCACTGAGGTGCTTTGATGGTCACGCCCACAGGAATATTGTCACAGTTCTTTGAATGTCCATTAATCACTCTGGCATTCCCAAACTATTTAAAGTTACAAATTAAAATACTATAAACATAGGTTCAGTAGCCAGATTTCTCAACATAATTACTGGGAAGCCACAGCATGTCAGTGGTCTGTTGCTTGACTTCTTGAGGATTGGATGTCAGAGTTTCGTTGAAATGAAAGCAACATGGAGCTATCAGGCACTCTAGGCTTCCATTTTCACATGAATGACCCTCATAAATGCTCCAAATCATCAATCCAAATAAAATAAAGCTGTGCATCGCAGATAATAAGAGACTGTATTAGATTCATTCCTACAGAAAAATATGGAGCAACATTTGGTATTGGAAATGGAAAATTGTCATGTTTCTATAGCAGGATGAGATATGGCTAAATCACTTAGTTGTAACAAAATAGTGGGTCCATACTCTGCATCTAACCATTCTACATCTGATATGGGAAAGCTTCATGCTAATGCCCAGAAAGGGATTTTGTTATCTTTGCAAGACCCTTACCTCAATGAACACCAAATCCATTAAAGTCACCCGAAAAAACATTCACGGAAACAGAAATTATACAAGACTTTTACAAAATATCAATACATTTTATTCACTAAATGTTTCAACCGTTAATTGCTACTGAATATCTCTGTTATTAAACAATGCTAATGGAGGCAAAGGGGAAAATATAAACCTATTTTGAACTAGATAAGGTCGTTCAGAACACTGGAAGCATTAGTAAATGTAAAACAGACTTGGCAAGTAATGTTGTTCTTGGATCAGCATTTTTCTAAATTGCTTATGATAAAGAAATAGCCAATTTGTAATATTTGTAACTTGGACTATTTCCAGAATCACTCATTCGCTGAACTAAATCCAACTTTTCATTACAATGAATTGCAATCTTTCACAATAATTTGTTATTCTGTGAATGACTGACATGTTTATCTAACTATATTGTGTATTTAATAACGAGCGCTTCTTGCTAAATTCAGTGATTGTTTATTCGCCTAATCAGGAAGATTTGAAAAGGTAATGTTCTGCTCACTTAGATTCCATATTTCAACCAATTAAGCATTTAGCAAGACAATCATCTTGGATCGAGGGAGAAATCAAATTTAATGGTCTCATTTGTGTCAAACGTTTGAGTGAATATCAGGCTCTAAACAATCACGTCACTTAACATAAACCTAGAACAAAATGCTAGACACAAAGTGCTGGAGTAATTCAGCGGGACAGGCAGCATCGAGCCGGGACCCTTCCCCATTCTGAAGATGCTGCCTGACCTGCTGAGTAAAGGGCCTGTCCCACGAGCATTCGACTCCATGCGGCAAGCGCTTGAGTCGTACGGCCTCGCGGGGCCGGTCCCACTTCGATCGCCGGAGCCGTATGGAGTTGTGCGGAGCTGGTCCCGACATCGCGCGGGGCTCAGAAAAACTGACTGTGTTCAAAGATTCCGCGCGGCAGCGGCCTGCCGGCCCGCAGCCACCTCGACACCGTACGCACCTCCTTGACGGGCGTGCGCGGCGTCTCGACGCTGTACATCACGCGCGAACTTCCCACGGACTCCGCTCGAACTTCACGTCACTCACTTGACCTCCGCGCGGCCCCCGCTTCCGGTTTGGTCGCGCTCGTTGCATGCAGGCGCATGCTGGTGGGACCGGCCCAGTACGGGTATCACTCGACCTCCGCGCGGCCCCCGCTTCCGGTTTGGTCGCGCTTGCCGCATGCAGGTCGCATGCTCGTGGGACAGGCCATTTACTCCAGCACTTTGTGTCTATCTTCAGAATAAACCAGCATATGTAGTTCTTTCCTAACTATAACAAAAGAAAATTAGCATATCATTTTCATTCAATGCTTAAATTTAAAGTATGCAATCTGGATGTCACTGGGAAGATCAGTGTTTAATCCTCATCTCCAATGTCCCTTAAAAAGCAGGTGATAGGTGTCATCTTGATTCACTATAGTCTTTATTGTTATGGTCCTCTTATGGCGGAAGGTAAATTTTTAGCCCAGCAATGAAATACTGCTGCCATATGTTCAAGTCCATATGGTTTGTGGTTTGGTCATTTAGTTGCTAAATATATCGTTCCCATTTGCCTGCCTCCCATGTCCTTCCAGACAGTGGAGGTCAGCAGTTTTGGAAGAGTTGCTGAACAAACTTTGACAAGTTGGTGCAATGTCTCTTTATCACAATGTACAACAGTAGAGGGAGAGGGAAATATTTTAAGGCGGTGGATGGGATGCCAATCTGTTTCTCCTTGGTTTTAAGCTGCTTCAGTATAGTTGGAGCTGTTAGTATCCAAGTAAATGGAAATTATTTCAACATCTTCCTGACCTTTGCGCCACAGATAGGCTGGAAAAGCATTGGAAGAGACAGGAAGCGAGTGGTTTGCCACCAAGTACATACCTTCTGACCTATAATTCTAGGTCAGTTAAATTTCAGATTACTTCAGGAATGCCAAGAGACAATATTGGGACAAATTTGATTCCCAGTATAATCACTCGGATTATGGCAAGGCCTGAATACTACAACTGGCTGCAAAGCGATCAGGCAGCATCGCTGGTAATAGTGCCGCCTTCCCTGATAAACTTCATACATTCTATGCTCGCTTTGAGCAGAAGGGCAATAGGACGATGACATCTGTCCCATCAGACTTGAGTGTGCCGATTCCATGGGTCACTGTTGCAGAAGTTAGATCGGCCTTCCTGAGGGTGAACCCACAGAAAGGAGTTGACCCAGATGGAGTCCATGGCACGTCCTTTGGAACTGTGCAGACCAACTAGCGGGAGTGTTCACGGACATCTTTGATTGCTCCCTACTCCGTTCTGAGGCACTCAGCTGGTTCAAGACCATTGTCACCCAAGAAAAGCAAGATGTCGTGCCTTAATGACTACCGTCCAGTGGCCTTGACATCCACCATCACAAAGTACTTAGAAAGGCTGGTTATACCAAACATTGAATCCAGCCAACTCATCCTTGATCCACTACAATTCACCTAATACCACAACAGGTCCACAGCTGATGCCATTGCCCTGGCCTCACACTCATCCCTGGAACACCTGGATCCGAGAGACACCTATGTCAGACTCCTAATTCATAGACTACAGCTCTGCTTTCAATACCATTACCCCAACCAAGCTCAGCTCCAAAACTGTGGTACTTAGAATCAGCACTCTCCTCTGCAACTGGATCCTTGACTTCTTGACCAACAGACAATCAGCGAGGATAGGTAACAAATCATTCAAGTCAAGTCAAGTCAAGAGAGCTTATTGTCATGTGTCCCAGATAGGACAATGAAATTCTTGCTAGCTGCAGCACAACAGAATATTGAAGGCATAAATACAGATCAGATCAGTGCGTCCATATACCATAGAAAATATATACACACACATAAATAAACAGATAAAGTGCAATAGGCTGTTATAGTTCAGAGTTTGTTTGAAGTTGCGTTGAATAGTCTGATTCTTTACAATAATCCTCAACACTGATGCTCCGCAAGGCTTTCTCAGCCCCTGTTATGCTTCTCATACACTCATGATTGTGCAGCCAAATACCAATCCAACTCAAATTACTAGTTAGCAGACGACACCACAATAGTGGGCCAGATATCAAATAATGAGCAGATGGAGCACACATTATGCTTTGTCTGTACACTGTGGACGGCTCAATTCTAATCATGTATAGTCTTTTCTTTGACTGGATGGGCACACAAGAAAAGCTATTCACTGTACCTCGGTACACGTGACATTAATAAACTAAACAATATTAATAGTAGGTCCACCCAACACCATCCATCCTCCCCCGACATTAAATTGATGACTTTGCTGCAGCTGAGCAACTCTGTGATATTCATGGGGTGATGAATGAAAATGAAAAATGTTAATTTCCTTGCATGTGAGCATTGCAAATATTATTTGTCACTTGTCAGTCCAAGTCGGAACATTGTCAAGGTCTCGATGTGAATTAAACAGAATGCTTAATTATCTGAGAAGTTTTAAGTGGAACTGAACGCTCCAAGCAATGACTGGGTATCTTCCATGCTGGTAGACCGACTCTTCAAGGTCATTGGACGGATAGCCGAGCAAACACCCTTGAGGAACTCCCAGGGCTGATATCATTGACCATTAACAAGTGTTTCTTTTTATATTTTGGACACAACAATAATTGTACATTTAAACCACTTGTTTTCTTGTTATTCTTGAACAGAAAAATTAGCAGCTTTAACTTCAATGAACCTAGAAAATGCTGGAAATACTCACCAGGTCAGGCAATAATCGTGTAGTGAAATAGAGTCGATAATTCAGATTCAGGACTTCATCAAAAAGCCAGAAGAGATAGAACCCAACCGCGTTTTAAGTTGGAGGGAAGGGAGAGAAGATGGAGAGAATAAAGGAAGCATCTGCGAGTGGCCAAAATAACACAAATTTAATATAGTGATGACAGTGTGAGGCAAGGGAGGGTGGTGAAGGCTTGTTAAATGTAGATGCTTTGGCAGAAGGAAATGTAAATAGAAGATCTATCAAAAAAAAGAAAAGAAAAATTGAACGGTGAGATACATGTACGTCACTGTTGAAGATGAACATTGCAGATAGTGGAAATCTAAAATAAAAGACAGAGAATGTAGATTCAGCATGTCAGGGAGCATCTGTAGAATGAGGAAAAACAAACGTTAACATTTCAGGAAAGGCCGATTACCTGAAGTTGTTGAATTCAATGTGAAGTTCCAAGAGCTCTAATGTGCCAGGTTAAGTTCCAAGAGCTCTAATGTGTCATGTGTCACTTCTTGACACTTAAATTGGATTTAATTCAAAAGTGTAAGATGCTAATGATAAAGAGATCAGTGCTGGCATGGGATGGAGATATTATTTCAGCTTGCATCAGAACTGGACAGCATGATGAAAGGTCTTCAACCTGAAACATTACTGTTTCTTCCTCCACAGCTGCCCAAAATGGCAGATTTCCAGCATTGGCAGTCTTTTTTTCCAAATCCTTTGAAATATTGACTTACATTTTAGATCATGGTTGAAATGAGATGGAAGAGATTATTCCTCCTCCCCCCCCACCCCAGTTTAAAGCAAGCAAAATTGTAACTGGGAGGAAACAACTGACAAACTACACATTTCTTTCATTGGCTTTGAATGACACCTCTATTTCTATCTGAAACAGAAGAGACCTCACAGTTTGACAGCTCATCTCCAATAGCACTGCTTTCCTTCAGCACGGTGCAAGTGTCAGATGAATTTATCCACACGTCTTTGGAGTTTTTACCCAAAAACCTTTAACATCACACGTCTTTATTAAGTCGAAGCCAAACTAATACTCAGGAAGTGTGAGAGCCTTGTTAAGTGTAAAAGTTGGACAGGAAGTTTGCAAAAATAAAAGCCTTTAATTAGAAATAAATCAGCAAAACTGACATAATGGATTAGCAGAAAGACCTTCAGGATAATTGCCATTATTCAAAGTTAACACATAGTATCAGGAAAAATCTACTTTAAGTCAATGAATCAGTAGTAATATGATTTTTAGGAATGCGTAGTGCAGGATGAAATGAAGCATTAAAAATGGAAATGAGATGATAGGCCAGATGGCTTCCAACTGTGTGTAAAATTCAGTAATTCAACAATTTAGTTTATATATCACATGCTCACTATTCACAGAAATATTAAACTAGAGGAAGAGATATGACTTTCATACCAAAAGCTGAATCTGAAGCCTGGTACCAGAGGCGATCACACAGACTCTAATCAACATGGCCCAAGTTAAACCCACAGCGAAAGTGCTCGGAATCTTAAACGACTCAGACCTGAAGCTATGATAGAACGATTTTCACATTTTTAAAGAACACAAGTAGCTTATAATGATTTTTGTGTTTAAGAAGGAACTGCAGATGCTGGAAAATCAAAGGTACACAAAAATGCTGGAGAAACTCAGTGGGTGCAGCAGCATCTATGGAGCGAAGGAAATAGGCAACTTTTCGGGCCCAAACGTTGCCTATTTCCTTCGCTCCATAGATGCTGCTGCACCCGCTGAGTTTCTCCAGCATTTTTGTGTAGCTTATAATGATTATTGACAGTGGGGTTCATCCCAATACAAATGTAGAGGTATGAGGATTATTTAACAGCTTGAAAACAGAAAGGAGAAATAAACAGGTTAATTTAAGGTTGGGATGTGGTGATCACTTGAGGGAAAATGTATTGGTGGTGGGGCCCCTAGCTATTCCCAATCTAAATCACTAATTTGCAGGAGTGCATCAAGTTTACTGAAAATACTAAGCTAGTTTGCAATGTGTGGCCTTGAGCTGTATGCAGCGTGGTTTGGGGAGATAATCACTGATTAAGTGCTGTGCTGCGGACATGGCAAACAGAATGCAATGTGAAAGGAAATTAGACCATCCACTTCGGTGGGCAAAAAAGCATCTTGTTTTATAAAGATTGAGCGATGTTGATTTTCAGAGTTCAGTTTAATGTATTGTCACGTGTACCGAGGTACAGTGAAAAGCTTTTGTTCCGTGCTAGATGTCCCCATACAAAATCATTTAAAATTCATCTCCAGTTGCAGCAAGCAGTTACTATTTGTCCCATCCTATTACTTTTATCACTAATTTCTTTGAACTCTCTGTTCACAAAAAGCTGCGTATAAAGTCTCCTGTAAATTGTGGTGAATGAGTCTAAAATGAATGAGCTGACACAAAACATTTAAATTCTCTTGACATGTACAACCAACATAATTTTGCCTGTCTCGACCTGAAGGGATCCACTTTAGTTTCTCATTTGTACATGTCTACAGAAGCTTTTACAGCCTGTTTGAACATATCTTGCTAGTTATAAATATAATTTTAGCTTTCTTATCAATTGGTCTAATCACTGAATTCTAAAATGCCCCTGAATCTTAGGCTCATTGCTTATTTTGGGAAAGTTATAAAATCCTTTGATCCAACAGCATCTTTCACTTCTCTAGTTAACCATTCTTGCTCCATTTATCCGTAAGGCTGTTGTATCTTTTTGGGTCTATATTTGTTGCAAACTACATAGTAAGCCTTTAAATGTTAACTATAGCTTGTGTAAGAAGTGTTTTGTGCAGGAAGGAACTGCAGATGCTGGTTTACACCGAAGATAGATATAAAATGTTGGAGTAACTCAGCGAGTCAGGCAGCATATCTGGATAACAGGAATAGGTGGCATTTCGGGTTGAGACCCTTAACTATAGCCTGTTTATTGTTTTATCTTTTGTTGTATTTTCCCAACCTACTGTCAGCTCATGGCTCAGCCTTTGGTAATTTTTGTTAGATATTTGACTTTTTTTTCTGAATTATAACCATTTTCATTTTTTATATGAAGTTGTAGAATATTTAATTTTAAATCCCGATCACTTCTCTGCAATCATTAGTAGATCGTACTAACGATTAGTAGATCGGCACAAACGATGTCGGAAAGAAGGGGATGAATATTCTGCAGCGTGACTTTGGAGAGCTCGGAAAAATGCTGAAAAGCAGGACCTCCAGGGTTGTTATCTCCGGTTTGCTTCCAGTTCCTCGTGCTGGCGAGAGCAGGAACAGGGAGATACGGGACCTGAACGTGTGGCTGAGGAACTGGTGCACGGGGCAGGGATTTAGATTCTTAGATCACTGGGATCTGTTTTGGGGTAAGGGGGAACTGTACAAAAGGGACGGATTGCATCTTAACAGGTGTGGGACCAGCATTCTGGCAGGCAGGTTTGCCACTGCTACACGGGTGGTTTTAAACTGAATAAGGGGGGTGGGGTGTCGAATGGGCTAGTGGAGGATGGAGTTAAAGGGAAAGGGTTTCTTAAATGTGTGAGCGTAGAGACAGAGGGGTGTAAAATGTGGGTAGAAGCAATAGGTAGCAAGGTGAAAAGTAAAAGTGGCAGGCCGGAAAATCCAGGGCAAAAATCAAAAAGGGCCACTTTTCAACAAAATTGTATAAGGGGTAAGAGTGTTGTAAAAACAAGCCTGAAGGCTTTGTGTCTCAATGCAAGGAGCATTCGTAATAAGGTGGATGAGTTGAATGTGCAGATAGCTATTAATGACTATGATATAGTTGGGATCACGGAGACATGGCTCCAGGGTGACCAAGGCTGGGAGCTGAACATCCAGGGATATTCAATATTCAGGAGGGATAGAGAGAAAGGAAAAGGAGGTGGGGTAGCGTTGCTGATTAGAGAGGAGATTAACGCAATGGAAAGGAAGGACATTAGTTTGCAGGATGTGGAATCGGTATGGGTAGAGCTGCGAAACACTAAGAGGCAGAAAACGCTGGTGGGTGTTGTGTACAGGCCACCTAACAGTAGTAGTGAAGTTGGAGATGGTATCAAACAGGAAATTAGAAATGCGTGCAACAAAGGCAAAACCGTTATAATGGGTGACTTCAATCTACATATAGATTGGGTGAATCAAATTGGCAGGGGTGCAGAGGAAGAGGATTTTTTGGAATGTATGCGGGATAGTTATCTAAATCAACATGTAGAGGAACCAACGAGAGAGCAGGCTATTTTAGACTGGGTATTGAGTAATGAGGAAGGGTTAGTTAGCAGTCTTGTTGTACGTGCCCCCTTGGGCAAGAGTGACCATAATATGGTTGAGTTCTTCATTAGGATGGAGAGTGACATTGTTAATTCAGAAACAATGGTTCTGAACTTAAAGAAAGGTAACTTTGAGGGTATGAGACGTGAATTGGCCAAGATTGACTGGCAATTAATTCTAAAAGGGTTGACGGTGGATATGCAATGGAAGACATTTAAAGACTGCATGGATGAACTACAAAAATTGTTCATCCCAGTTTGGCAAAAGAATAAATCAGGGAAGGTAGTGCATCCGTGGATAACAAGGGAAATCAGGGATAGTATCAAAGCGAAGGATGATGCGTACAAATTAGCCAGAAAAAGCAGCATACCGGAGGACTGGGAGAAATTCAGAGACCAGCAGAGGAGGACAAAGGGCTTAATTAGGAAAGGAAAAATAGATTATGAAAGAAAACTGGCAGGGAACATAAAAACTGACTGCAAAAGTTTTTATAGATATGTGAAAAGAAAGAGATTAGTTAAAACAAATGTAGGTCCCTTGCAGTCAGAAACGGGTGAGTTGATCATGGGGAACAAGGATATGGCGGACCAATTGAATAACTACTTTGGTTCCGTCTTCACTAAGGAAGACATAAATAATCTGCCGGAAATAGCAGGGGACCGCGGGTCAAAGGAGTTGGAGGAATTGAGTGAAATCCAGGTTAGCCGGGAAGTGGTGTTGGGTAAATTAAATGGATTAAAGGCCGATAAATCCCCAGGGCCAGATAGGCTGCATCCCAGAGTACTTAAGGAAGTAGCTCCAGAAATAGTGGATGCATTAGTAATAATCTTTCAAAACTCTTTAGATTCTGGAGTAGTTCCTGAGGATTGGCGGGTAGCAAACGTAACCCCACTTTTTAAGAAGGGAGGGAGAGAGAAAACGGGGAATTACAGACCAGTTAGTCTAACATCGGTAGTGGGGAAACTGCTAGAGTCAGTTATTAAAGATGGGATAGCAGCACATTTGGAAAGTGGTGAAATCATTGGACAAAGTCAGCATGGATTTACAAAAGGTAAATCATGTCTGACGAATCTTATAGAATTTTTCGAGGATGTAACTAGTAGCGTGGATAGGGGAGAACCAGTGGATGTGGTGTATCTGGACTTCCAGAAGGCTTTCGACAAGGTCCCACATAAGAGATTAGTTTACAAACTTAAAGCACACGGCATTGGGGGTTCAGTATTGATGTGGATAGAGAACTGGCTGGCAAACAGGAAGCAAAGAGTAGGAGTAAACGGGTCCTTTTCACAATGGCAGGCAGTGACTAGTGGGGTACCGCAAGGCTCAGTGCTGGGACCCCAGCTATTTACAATATATATTAATGATCTGGATGAGGGAATTGAAGGCAATATCTCCAAGTTTGCGGATGACACTAAGCTGGGGGGCAGTGTTAGCTGTGAGGATGATGCTAGGAGACTGCAAGGTGACTTGGATAGGCTGGGTGAGTGGCAAATGTTTGGCAGATGCAGTATAATGTGGATAAATGTGAGGTTATCCATTTTGGTGGCAAAAACAGGAAAGCAGACTATTATCTAAATGGTGGCCGACTAGGAAAAGGGGAGATGCAGCGAGACCTGGGTGTCATGGTACACCAGTCATTGAAAGTGGGCATGCAGGTGCAGCAGGCAGTGAAGAAAGCGAATGGTATGTTAGCTTTCATAGCAAAAGGATTTGAGTATAGGAGCAGGGAGGTTCTACTGCAGTTGTACAGGGTCTTGGTGAGACCACACCTGGAGTATTGCGTACAGTTTTGGTCTCCAAATCTGAGGAAGGACATTATTGCCATAGAGGGAGTGCAGAGAAGGTTCACCAGACTGATTCCTGGGATGTCAGGACTGTCTTATGAAGAAAGACTGGATAGACTTGGTTTATACTCTCTAGAATTTAGGAGATTGAGAGGGGATCTTATAGAAACTTACAAAATTCTTAAGGGGTTGGACAGGCTAGATGCAGGAAGATTGCTCCCGATGTTGGGGAAGTCCAGGACAAGGGGTCACAGCTTAAGGATAAGGGGGAAATCCTTTAAAACCGAGATGAGAAGAACTTTTTTCACACAGAGAGTGGTGAATCTCTGGAACTCCCTGCCACAGAGGGTAGTCGAGGCCAGTTCATTGGCTATATTTAAGAGGGAGTTAGATGTGGCCCTTGTGGCTAAGGGGATCAGAGGGTATGGAGAGAAGGCAGGTACGGGATACTGAGTTGGATGATCAGCCATGATCATATTGAATGGCGGTGCAGGCTCGAAGGGCCGAATGGCCTACTCCTGCACCTAATTTCTATGTTTCTATGTTTCTATGTACCCATCTATTTCTATTTGTGCCATCATTCTACAAAGGACACTACATGCATTCAAACAAAATGCCTTCAATTTTGTCCTTTTCCCCATTCGATCTCGCTCCGTTTCCAACAGGAAGTGTTCACATACTCTGGTTAAGATTTCCATTTTGCTATCCTGTTTATTGACTTCTCCTGTGTCTTTAAATTTTCTTTAAACATAATACTACCAATCCCATTGCAACAACTTTACCTCCCGTATCTAATTTGATAAAGCAGGGGTTCCCAACCTTTTTCATCCTGTTCACCCCCCCCGACAACTTTAATAGGACATAAATGTCATTTCACTTATTTATGAAATAACTAATGTTGAACAGATACTGGTATACCCAAACCAAACACAGTCAGTCAATGAGAAAACATATGTACAAATCCAGAATTAACAAATTTACCCCCTGGGGTAAATTTACCCCAGGTTGGGAACCCTTGTAATAAAGAGCCATTGCTTCGAAGACTCAGAGGTAAATTTATCTCTTTTGAAAATATTAACCAGCAATCGTGATACCTCTGTCCTCATCTCAGCATCACACTGGAATTTATGAATGCTTTACCTAACAGAAGCTTCGACTGGATTTATTTTATACACATGATAGATGGTAAATAATTTACACTACAACATATTTTACATTATTATTCTGCATTACTGAAAGAAAATTTTAATTCTTCCAGTAGACTGGGAGGTCCAGTCTATTATTTCAGGCTATTATTTCCCTGCTTCTCAGAACTGAGTGGATCAGTTGAACGGCACTTTGGATAACATTATATAAGAGGATTACACTAATCTTAATGAGAGCATTTATTCAATTATCCTATAAGCTTCAAGTGCCCAAAATTCAACCTCCATTATGTTATGGGACCGACAGAAAAAGAGCTTTAATTTAATTTACTGAATATTACTCTAGGTTTTGGACAATGTCGGTATGCTGACCAACTCTGGCTTTTGTCTCAGAGGTAAAGCAATATTTTTTTACCATTACCATCAGGCATTGATTGGGACACAAAGGTTTTAAATGCAAGTAGTTATTGAAAAGGCAGAATTCAATTCTACACTTTGATGTGGTTAGTTTGCATGAACGTTGATGGCAAGGCCAGCATCTAATAAGATAGGCACAAAAATGCTGGAGTAACTCAGCGGGAGAGGCAGCATCCATTGAGAAAATAAATAGGTGTCATTTCTGGTCGAGACCCTTCTTCAGTCTGACATTCCCACAATGCTCATAAGCCTAGATAGAGTGGAGGTGGCGAGGATGTTTGAACCATTGCGTGTGTCTAGGACCAGAGGGCACAGCCTCAGAATAAAAAGACATACCTTTAGAAAGATGAGGAGGAATTTCTTTAGTCAGAGGGTGGCAAATCTGTGGAATTCATTGCCACAGATGGCTGTGGAGGCCAAGTCAATGGATATTTTGTAAGACAGAAGTGGATACATTCTTGATCAGTAAGGGTATCAAGGGTTATGGGGAGAAGGCAGGAGAGGGAAAGATAGATCAGCCATGATTGAATGGCGGAGTAGACTTGATATGCTGAGTGGCTTAATTCTGCTCCTGGAACAATAGACAATAGACAATAGGTGCAGGAGTAGGCCATTTGGTCCTTCGAGCCAGCACCGCCATTCAATGTGATCATGGCTGATCATCCCCAATCAGTACCCCGTTCCTGCCTTCTCCCCATATCCCCTGACCGCTATTTTTAAGAGCCCTATCTAGCTCTCTCTTGAAAGCATCCAGAGAACCTGCCTCTACCGCCCTCTGAGGCAGAGAATTCCACAGACTCACCACTCTCTGTGAGAAAAAGTGTTTCCTTGTCTCCGTTCTAAATGGCCTACTCCTTATTCTTAAACTGTGGCCCCTGGTTCTGGACTCCCCCAACATCGGGAACATGTTTCCTGCCTCTAGTGTGTCCAAGCCCTTAACAATCTTATATGTTTCAATGAGATCCCCTCTCATCCTTCTAAACTCAGGAGTGTTGTGTACCTATGCACTGTGTACTGTGCTTTTAAGTGGAGTGTTCCAAGACCAAACTATAGGAATGTATATGCATACCTAGGACCTTTTATTACTCTATGCTTCCCAGTAGCCAACTAGTCATTCCATATTATTTGCTGATCTCAAATGCATTCTTCACTTTCCTACACAATGAATTTCATTTGTCATTTATTTACCAACCTCACCTATCAAGTTATATCATTCATCAGCATGCAGATTTCTTCCTCAATACCAACCTTATGAATATTCCAACATCCAAATCAGGCCTCCGACATTCATTGTAAATTCCTGTTATATACCACAAAAGGAGAAGCAGCCTAGCACTGTATACTGCTGCTTTCTGCTATTACCGTAATTGTGTGTCCAATCTGCCTCTTTCCCTCGTGCATCTTGTGGGCTTTTACCTTCCTAACCAATCTTTCATGCAGAACTTTAACTGTTAAAATCCATGCAGATTGCACCATTCCCCTCTGATTTCCTATTCACCACTCAAAAAATTCCATGAAATTAGCTGGACATGTTCATCCCACAACAAACGTAGGGTGACTGTGTTAGAATACTCCATGCCTTTCCAAGTGATTATTTAAACTGTGCCCAATTTGTACACTACCTACATTAGGTTGTCTGGACCATAATTATTCAGTCTAGTGCTCTCATCCTTTGTAAATAACAATACAGCAGCTGGTGCTAATTCCTGCCTTGGTTCTGAGAACAGCCCAGGATATACTTTACCTGAGCCTTGTTAGTTATTATATTTCTAGAGTGCTAAACCCCTTTGTATTCTCTCTCTGCTTTTGTATTGGAATAGTTCGCCCTTCCTCCTTAACAACATGATCTACATCGCTCCTAACCTACATGTTTTCCATCTTCTTGTACAACAATTACAATTTGGTCATTCATGTTGTTATTTTATGTCAAACCAACTACAAGGGACTTGCTCCCTTTCCTATTTCATATGTTTGACTGCAGTGGCTCACTACCTTCTCAAGTAATGGCAATGAACAGTAGCCTTCCCAGCAAAGGCAACATCAAAAATAAATAATTACTAGACTAAGTGGAACCTGTTGGGTCCCATGTTCACACAGGAGGGCTGGTCCCCCAACGCAATATTCCACCTCTCCACCAATTCCAATATTGATGGCCAGTGAGGGGGGGGGGGCTTTCTGGAGTGCTTATATGGATGTTGTGGGTCGAAGGGACTGGTTTCCAGAGGGCTAGTATGGACAATGGATTCTTGGCCTGGCAACTCAGTCACTCAGGCCTGGTGGGCTGGCAGCTCAGTCACTCAGGGCTGGTGGGTTGGCAGCTCAGTTAAACAGGGCTGGTGGGCTGGCAGCTCAGTCACTCAGGGCTGGTGGGTTGGCAGCTCAGTTAAACAGGGCTGGTTGTCTGGAAGATCAGTCACTCGGGGCTGGTGGGCTGGCAGTTCACACGGCTATTCCATGAAATTCCATTTCCAGCAGAGTGCAGGCAACCACATTCAATTTCACAGTATTTCAGGCAGAGTGCAGGCCACCACATTCAATTTCACAGCATTTCAGGCAGAGTGCAGGCCACCACATTCAATTTCACAGCATTTCAGGCAGAGTGCAGCCCACCACATTCAATTTCACAAATCATTTATTGCAAGTACATTGCAGACTCACAGTTCAGTCGATTCACAGCTTAGAATGACAGCCGTGGCCTCTCCCTCGCGATCTTCCAGAGTGACTGACTCACGTCCAGGCATCTGAGGTTTTATAGTCCTGCCCCCCCCCCCCTGGAAGGGGCGTTGCCTTCATCGTGGTGATTGACAGGCGAGAGGACCAATTAGCTGATCTCAAGATCTTTAAAACACTCATAACTTTTTTATTTTTCATTAATTGGAAAAACCCTCGGGGCTGCCTCAGCGGATGGCCAAAAATCATAGCAATATAGGGTAGCATTTTTTCTAAAATCAATATACAGTGCAGACAGGAAGTAGTCAAGATGAGACTTTTAGTTATATAGATACATGGACGTTGGATGCCTTTCAGCCCATTGAAATGATGCTGTCCACTTCCAAAGCAATCAAGCAACAAGATTCCCAGCTCTTATCCCATGTCCCTGAAAATTATTTTCCATCAATTACTCCTTGAAAGTGTAATTGATTCTGTTTCTGCTACCCTAACAGGCAGCAAGCCCTAGATGATCACTTTGCATTAAAAACATTTTTTCTCAAATTCTTACTGCATCCATTGCCCAAAATACAACATCTGTGCCCCAATTCTCCAAAACCTGCTAACGAGGACCGCTTCTTTCTACTGACCTGATATAAACTAAACATAAACGGAGACAGTGCTGGAATAACTCAGCAGGACAGGCAGGATCGCAGGAGAACATGGATAGGTGACATGATGGCCGAGACCCTTCTTCAGCATCAGCAGTTCTTTGTTTCAACATAAACTAGACATACATTTTTCCACAATAGTTTCAAATCTCCTCTCTACCTCCTTTTCTGGAAGAATATACCCAACCTTTCCACTGGAAGGCAGTATGCAGGCAAACATTTAACTCATGATCAGGGAGACCAGCAATATTGTGAAGAAAAGAACAAAGAGTCCAAGGAAGTCAGCGGGCCTAGCAGCATCTCTGGAGAACATGGATAGATGGTTTATCGGGTCTGAGCCCTTCTTTGGACTCTGGAGTCTGAAGAAGGATCCTTACCTGAAATGTCACCTCTGTTCCCAAGAGATGCTGCCTAACCTGTTGAGTTACTCCAGCACTGTGCCTCTTTTTGCAGACTAGCATCTACAGTTTATTGTTTCTCCTATATTGTGAAGTGTCTGGTTCAGCCAGAGGCAGAGGTTAAAATGGGCAAGTACTGTAATGGGAGGAAATGGTGTTTGGCATATGGGATAAAGGTAATATTATTTATTTTTCTTATGTTCAACTTGGGGAAATTCATGCACATCTGGATTTTAAGTACACTGCGAGCACAGCGTCATAGGATTTCAAAGGTGATGTGAGGTATCACCAGCATACAAATGACAAATCATTCCTTCATGAATTGGTAGCACTTCAAAGAGACAAAGGAGAGATCCTAGCAGTACTCTTTAGAAGTCACGGTGGGGAGAGAATCATTTGCAGGAAATACTCTGCCTACGTCTGGAAGGGTAGGAAAGAGGGCAGTGATAGTTAACTGAACTACAGCAAAGCCTGCAGAGGTTGGAATACACAAGAAACTCTGATCTATCAGGACCCATCATATAACCCAGTTTAACTTTTGGAAAAAGCACAAGGAGTCAAAGGAACAAGCTTTCATAAGATGATTTGAGGCTGACATTAACAGATGAAGGAAATCTGAAAGGTACGTGTTCTGGTCCACTTCCCTTCCTTGAATGATAGAAAAATAATTAACTGACTTTATTTCAGTGGCCATATGATTTTCTGCACAGTAATCTCCACAGTTTAAAAGTAATCATTGCAATATGAAGTTCTATAATATTTTTCAAGAATGAGGAGAAGACCATATGAACAAATTTCTAATCTTTCGTGGTCGGTAGTTCTCCCCAAGGCAACACAACATGAAACACAATCACATGGCTGTTTGCTATACTGCGCACAAATTGACAACTATATTCTGTGTAAGAAGGAACTGCAGATGCTGGTTTAAACTGAAGATAGACACAAAAAACTGGAGTAACTCAGCGGGACAGGCAGTATCTCCGAAGAGAAGGAATGGGTGACAATTCAGGTCGAGTTACTTCAGTCTGAAGATGGGTCTCGACCCGACACGTCATCCATTCCTTCTCTCCAGAGATGCTGCCTGCCCCGTTGAGTTACTCCAGCTTTTTGTGCCTATTGACAACTATATTATTTGTAAATAAACTTAATTTGCCATAACATACATTAGGAAATCCTGAGGTTGCAAGACTTTCTGCATGAATTCAAACCATTTTTCGAAATGACCATAAATCAATTTTATAAACATGGTCACAAATTCTCACTGAGCAGAGGTCAGTCCACCTAGACCTACATGATCTCCTGATTGCTAAACACATCACCTCCCCCTCCCATACTGACCTTTCTGTCCTGGGCCTCCTCCACTGTCAGAGTGAAGCCCAATGCAAAATGGAGGAACAGCACCTCATATTTCACTTGGGCAGTTTACAACCCAGCAGTATGTATATTGACTTATCTAACTTCAAGTAACCCTTTCCCTCTCTCTCCATCCTAGTTCTCCGACCAGTCTGACTGTTCGCCTGATTAAATTTTACATTGCATGCCTCGTTGTCACCTTCCCTTAGCTAACAATGATCTATTCTATTTTTTCCTTGATCTTCATCCCCATTGATCTCTCGTTTTCACATCTAACCCTTCCATGTCTCTCGTTTCACTCTCCTCTGACTCTGTCTGAAGAAGGGACTCAACCTGAAATGTCGCCATTCCTTCCATCCAGAGATGCTGTTTGTCCCGCTGAGTTTCTCCCGCATTTTGTGTCTATCTTCAGCGTAAACTAGCATCTGCAGTTCCTTCCTACACATAATATACTTCTAACTGCAACAACAATCCATTTGGTCTCACCCTATTTAAGATATTTCTTTATTCTATCTACACCCTCTCCCACCAGCTCTGTTTGTGCAAACAAATTAGATTTCCATCTTCCTCAGTTCTGTCAAAGGATCTCAGACCCAAAACATTAACTTTTTCTTGTTTTAATGATTATTGTTTCTTAAATATCAAATTTCAATGCATTGCATCAGTCACAACCTGATGTATTGTGAGAAAATCTTGCCTCATACCACCATAAAAATTTACATTAAGAATTTGATGAAAGATCCCATGGAATGGTGTTATTTTACACATTTCTTAACCTAATATTTGGTACCAAAAAAACACTAAACAATACGGCCCACATTTATATATTACGAAATTAATTAAGAATTAATAAGCGTCAGAGTGGTTCAGGATATAAATGTTTTTGTTTGATGCATAGGTCTTTCCACTGGGTAGAAGTTGGATTTAGTAATTGGTAATTCAACATCTCGAACATTCATTCGATTAACATTTATAGTACATAACAAAGACAAATGATACACTTGCTCTTCCAAATGTTTAGAAAATTAACATTGAGTTAAGCACTGGTAGATACAGATCCATCAGAGATGGTGGAAGTGATGGGAGCTTCTGAGATGATGAATAAGGACTATCGGACAAGCAGATTACACAATAGAAAGACAGGCATAATCATTATTTTTCTACTGACACTTCAAGTATAAACCATGAACCATGATTTAAAGCCATGCATTTCACAAGTGCCCTGTTAGTTACGACCATCAATGGAAAGTGAGGAGAATGAGAGAAATAAAAGGGAGAAGAATTGAAGTAATTTCAAACTCAATTCCAAAATGAGTACATAATATAGAGATTCATATTTCAGGCCTAAAACAAAATATAAATAATACATAAAATATTGTGCATTAAATATTTTCAAGGCATCTTTTCATTAATGCAATTTCAGGGTAAAAGCTTGGTTTAAAGAATTAATTCAGTCTGTGATTTTGCTAAGTTTGGCAAAGAGGGAGAAATTTCTAGAAACTGCCCCCCACGCCCCCTAATGGTTCATTTTTGTAAAGGACTAAGTATTAGAATTTCAAGATTACCTTTTAAAATTGTTCAAATGTAGGATAGTTTCAAGTGCTTTTTAATGTTTAAAATTAATAATGGATTCCAGCTTCAATATTTAATAATTGACTAACATCTAGGTCAAAGTCTTGCAGCATTTTTGTACTATTACCTAAAGTGTTGACTATTCTTTGCAATTTGGTAATGTTTACAAATTGCCATTTTGACATCAGAGCTTAAGTTTTTAATACAAATTACAAATTAATATAGTCCAACAATGCTCCGTGCGGAGAAAACATATTCCAAATAGCTACTTTTTAACTTTGAGTTTAACTTTAACTTTTAAACAGCTACAGTGCCCTCCATAATGTTTGGGACAAAGACTCATCATATATTTATTTGCCTCTGTACTCCACAATTTGAGATTTGTAATAGAAAAATCAAAAAAAAATCACATGTGGTTAAAGTGCACATTGTCAGATTTTATTAAAGGCCATTTTTATACATTTTGGTTTCACCATGTAGAAATTACAGCTGTGTTTATACATAGACAAGCCCATTTCAGGGCACCATAATGTTTGGGACACATGGCTTCACGGGCATTTGTAAATGCTCAGGTTTGTTTAATGGCCTCCTTAATGCAGGTATAAGAGAGCTCTCGGCTCCTAGTCTTTCCTCCAGTCTTTCCATCACCTTTGGAAACCTTTTTTGCTGTTTATCAACATGAGGACCAAAATTGTGCAAATGAAAGTCAGAAGCCATTATGAGACTGAGAAACAAGAATAAAACTGTCAGAGACAGCGGACAAACCTTAGGCTTACCAAAACCAACTGTTTGGAACATTATTAAGATGAGAGCACTGGTGAACTTACTAATCGCAAAGGGACTGGCAAGCCAAGGAAGACCTCCACAGCTGATGACAGAAGAATTTGTCAATAATCACTGTCTGCAGAAGACTCCTGCGGTCGGGGGCCTCGAGCCTTCCGTTGACGGGACGATCCTGACTCCCGTTGCCGGCGGCAGGCCCTCCGCATCGGGGCGATCAAACTCCTGCATCGGGGGGGTGCAGCTCCCCGTGCCGGGTGATCGGACCCCGGGTCAGGGCTAGTCGAAACCATCTGCGACTTGAACTCCCGACTTGGTCTCTACCTGAGATTGCGAGCTCTGCGATGTTGAAATCTGCAGGCTGCGGTTGGAGCATCAATCCCAGGCAAGGGATCGGCTACGATGGTAAGTCCTCGCCCTGCGGTGGGGCTCAAAGTCAGTTCCGAGCAAGGCCTCCAGCTCCACAATGTTAGGCCGCAGAGCGACTGGATACGCCCCAGAAAACAATCGCATCTCCGGCAAGGTAAGAGATTGAAAAAAAGTTTCCCCCGACCCCCTCCTCCACCCCCCACATAAAACAATCCAGAGAACATTAACACAAACTTTTAAAACACACTAAAAATGTTTTTAAAAGACGAAAGGACAGACTGTTGGCGAAGCTGCCATCGCGGCGCCACTGGGTGGTGACATGCAGGGCACTGTAGTTATCCATTTTGCAACACCACATGACTCTGCAAGTTCCAACCTTATTCACTCGTCTATTATATGGCACCTTATCACAAGACTTTTATAAATGTACTATATTACAACTACTGCATACTTTATCTTTGTATACCACATTCTTCCCTCCAGAATATAACAAACTGGCCAAGCAAGACATTTCAGTTTGAAACCCACGCTGAACACTCATTTTATTTGTGGTTTCGACAAGGATGTCATCAGCTGGAAAGGGTGTAAAAGTGATCACCGGGGTGTTTTATGGGCTTGTAGACACGAGTTGTAGGGAGAGATTGGATCGGTTGGGACTTTTTTTCCTTTGCAGCGGAAGAGGCTGAAGGACGACCTTATTGAGATGTACAGGATATTGAGGGCATGGATCATGGGAACGCTCAGTCTTTTTCCCAGGGTAGAGGATTCTAAAACTAGAGAGCACAGGCTTAAGGTGAGAGGGGAGAGATTTAAGAGGAACCAGGGGCATCTTTTTCACTCAGAGGGCAGTTCATGCCTGGAATGAGCTGCCAGGGGAACCTATAGAAGCACATACAATTATGATTTTTAAAAGACATTTGGACAGATAAATAGATATGGACAGATATATGGAAATGGATGGATATATGGATATGGGCCAAATGAAGGAAAACTAGAATAGTCCGACATGCCAATTTGGTCAGCTGGGACAAGGATGACCAAAGAGCCTGTTTGTGCTGTGCAGCGCTATGACTATTATACTCAGGAAAAACAAATGTTTTGTATTTTTATCAACACATTTTATTGCCATTTGCACAGAGCAATAAATCTCCAATGTTCTTTAAAGCGCAAGCTATAGCCTGATGAGTACTTATTGGTACTTATATTGTACTTACTTTAAAAGATAGTAGAACTAATAATATATCTTGTCATCTAAAACTTACTATTCAATCCCAAGCTTCATTTTACCAGACACCCCATAGATTAAGGCACAAACTAAGGGTTCACTTATAGGTATCTTTAATGTTAAGTAAATGTTTTAAAAAACTGTTCAGTTTTGGATGAAACATTCAGGGTCTGCCAAGTTTAACTATTCCCAAATTCCCAATTTTAAGTATAAAAACAGGCTACAACCAGTGATCAAGATTCTTCTCTCAAAATGAAAGAACATCCTGCCATGCACAGAGTACTTGGTATATTTCCCTGAATTTGAATAAAGAAGAAAAAAAAATGCCTTCAACCATTTTTAGTTCAATAATAATCTGTGTTTCAAACACTCAGAGGATAGTTCATAATCGTTGCCTTAACCTGTTAAGCTAAACAGTTCATTGAATCTATTGTAAAGCAATATAATAGCAATTAAGCATTAAAAAGAACAAACTCACTTTAACAGTTTGATCAAGCGATGCTGTCGCAATACGAGATAGGGGACCTCCAACTCCACAATGTATGTCTGTTACTGGCAAGGTATGACGAGACCAAACATGCTGGGGTTCAGGCACACGAGCGTAACCGAGCTGCAAAAGACTAATTAGAAAATAATATCAGTACTTCACTAACTTATCCTGTCCTGTATGACAGCAGTAAGCACAATGTAATACTGGGACGAATGCACTAAGGCAGCAGCAGAATATGGCACAGGACCAAGACCGAAAGGAGGAGATCTCTGATTGATAAACCACCTGACTAAGAGAATGCCGTGGAAATTAGAGTCATGATATTGGACTTCCAAGACAAGACAATCAAGATCAGAGCGATTAAATCCCTCAACAATTAACCTCTGTAACAAAGTCTGTCCTCACCTTCTCCATCACGGTCTGGTTGGCTCAGCCACCAAGCACGACATCCGGAGGCTGCAGCAAATCGTCCGATCAGCTGCGAAGGTTGTTGCCCCCCCCCATTGACTAACTGTACACTGCAAGGGCCAGGAAGCGAGTGGGTAAGATCATCTCCGAGTCTCTGACCCAAACTCTGGCCACAAACTCTTTGAATCACTTCCTTCAAGACTGTCAATGCCGCCACAGCCAGACGTAAAAACATTTTTTTTCCACGAGCAGTAGCTCTACTCAATAACTAAAGGTCTGTAGCCTCCTTTTGCTCGGGTATTTTATTTCATTCACATGTTTAAACAATAATGTTTTATTATTAATGTTTAATGTTTTATGTGTCATTCTTAATTGTTACTGCATGTCGTGTTGTTACTTGTGAGCGGAGCACCAAGACAAATTCCTTGTATGTGTACAAACTTGGCCAATAAACTTATTCATTCATTCAAGTATTCAGGCTGATATTCTGGAAAGATCCAATCCGGTGAGCTACTAGACCTCCTGCAAATAAGTTTATCTTTTGATCCTTTATTTAACAAATTCTACATTCATGCAAAGGGTATTCCCAAGCAACACACTTTATATTAAGTCTGATTATTGCATTCAGAGCAAATTTATAACTAAAACATTCAAATCAGAAACAACGATCTGCTGGAGAAACTCAGGTCAAGCAGCATACATGGGGAGAAAGGAATGGTTGGCGTTTCTGGATGAAACCCTGCAGCATGGTCGGGTGCCTCCACTAAAATTAGTAGATGACCGAAGAGTAACACTCATCATCTTTTGCCACACACTCAGCAACAGTTACCAGGGAAATGTTTTTTGCATCAAGGACTCAGCATGCCATGAAAATACAATTCTTAAATATATCCTGAGTCACCTAATGTGATTCATTTACCATGATAATGAGAGTAAAATCTAGTTTTGCTGGAGAGATCCTTTACAGCCAATTAACCTTGACAATGGGTTCAAGAAGGAACTGCAGATGCTGGAAGATCGAAGGTACACAAAAATGCTGGAGAAACTCAGCGGGTGCAGCAGCATCTATGGAGCGAAGGAAATAGGCGACGTTTCGGCCCGAAACGTCGCCTATTTCCTTCGCTCCATAGATGCTGCTGAACCTTGACAATGGAGCTGGTTCAGGAGAACCACTTTTCACCAACAACCCATTCAGGTTCCCCAGCATATGGAACAGCTGGGAACTTAGCAGATGGCTTCCCCGACATCACTGGTCCCTGGTGGCAATCGATCCAGGAAAGAACTGGGCCTCTGGCTCAGTCTGGGACTTAGCAAGGAGAAGAAAATAAAAGACTTGGGGAGTGGGTTTGGTGAAGAATTGAAGGATGGCCTGGGTAGGATAATCTCTGGGTCAGGGATGGAACATGGTTCTGAACTTTGGTCATAGTTGGTGGGGGTTATTGACCCATTAAAAGAGAGTGAAGCAGGACCCAGGATTATTAAAAAATATATAACCTTCCTCTCAGATGAATGACATGGAAAACGTTGGTGTTACACTTGTCAGTTTGTGGCCTGACCAGTAATGATCATGTGTGCGGGGTCATTCACAATAATAAACAGAGAACAGTGAGCAACATATCCATGTCTGAAGAAGGGTTTCGGCCCGAAACGTTGCCTATTTCCTTCGCTCCATAGATGCTGCTGCACCCGCTGAGTTTCTCCAGCATTGTTGTGTACCAACATATCCAAGGAATTCCCTTTCCAGGCACGTTACAGGATTAAGCATAACACATTATTCGCAAGCCTAGAACAGTCTATGTGGTCCACCTCCTCACCCAATAATCTATACCATTACTAAAGCTCTCATCTTGACCATTTAATTTGCGCAAAAACGGTAACCTATATCGCTAGGATGCTTTGCCACCTTACTCATCGTTCTCCTCTGCTCCAAGCGCACCAAGTTTTGTTCCAATCGGTGAAAGATTATAAAAGTTATGAAGGTTTAAAAGATCGTGAGATCAGCAGATTGGTCTTCTCGTCTGTCGGTCACCATGAAGGTAACGCCCCCTCCGGCCCCCGCAGATAATAAAGCGCCGGAGGCGGGGCTGAGTCCATAAGCAGCGTGTTAAGTTGAACAGAAAGCCTCTGAGTGAAGTCGGAGTGAGACTGGGACCGGGAGCTACTGCGTGAGGCCGAAACCTGAAGGTGCGGAGTGAGCAGAGAGCGAGCTGTGTCTGCTGCGACCACCCTCTCCTTCCCACCCCCCCCCCCACCCCTTCACCCTCTCCCCCTACCCCCCTCTTCACCATTTTGCTTTTGCCATGGGCTCAGCAATTGTTACCAGTGACATTTATGGCAGCAGGAACTAAGCATTCCAAAAATTTTCAAAAAGATATTTCACTTAATTCATTCACTATAATGAAAGTAGGATCTGCGTTTGTGAGAAATCCCCGATCATTAACTTCAACATATATGGAGCCAGCTAGGCAGAAACCACTTGTAAATTGCTAAACCGTGGATTTTCCAACTGCCAAATGGGCACCGCATCACACTGCATAGCTGAGAACTCAATGCTTCCAGCCTGTATCAGCAGATGGCCTTCCACTTTAGTGATCAGTCACCATCACAAACAGAACACCAGCTGTGGCCCAATTTGCGTTTTATATCGTTGGACCATAACCTTCCTGCACTTATATTCTAGGTCCAGCTAATGAAGGGAAATGCCTCAAATGCCTTTTAAATCACTTAACCCGTGTTACTATCTTCAGGGACACCAAACATCTACATCTGTGTACATGTTCTCTTTTTCCTCAGTGTTATTAAGGTCCTGCTATTCATTACATCTATCTATCCGCAATAGCTCTCGCCAAATGCATCAACTCACAGGGTTGTGCGACTTATAGACAATAGATAATAGGTGCAGGAGTAGGCCATTCGGCCCTTCGAGTCAACACTGCAACTGCTACATAAATTATCATTTTTAAAAAACATTCCCAACTGGATGGTTCATTTTATTGATGAAGTGCCCTTCAAACTCTCTTCTGTTTAATTCAATACCTGCACAAATTCCACACCAGCACAAGATTATCCTTCCCTCCTGAGATGAAGTGACTGCTGTCATCAGTGAAGCGAATGCACGTCAACTCCTGAAAATGCCTGGACAGCGTGAGCAGCAGATTTCCAGTAGACACCTAGAAGAAAAACAGCAATGTGTCAGTTTCCCAGACTTTCACATTAGTTTCAAATTGTCCTAACAATAATTCTGAAATTATTGCGGGTGTAGGGTTCGTAGCACAACTTTAATATCTCTAAACTAAATCTGCAATCTGGGTGACATTATACACCTATACACATTCTATGGATTAAAATACATGCAATACTCTGATTATTGTTTGATTTGTGATTTTTACCTATTCCCAGTGATTCAGCAATGATCAATTTCATTTTTCTACAATCATTAAAGTTCAGATTCCTTCAATCCACACCCTGCTGCAATTAAACACGGTGTCATAATTATATTTGTATTCAAAATATCCTCACCAGTATTAAGCTCCACCATTATGGGTGGAGCTCAAACTCTCTGTTCATTAAGATTTCCATTAAAAGAGCATACCATTAAATAAATAGCCCATGTATGATTTCTGGAATCAGCCATTCTTCACACCATGCAGCTGTTCAATCTCAACCCACTCTCCATCACTCACCCAACCTTTTATATTCAACTAACTATTGTTTCCCTTCACTATCTCCAATGTTATTGTCAGTAGACCAGCCAGAATCCCTCCATCGCCTCTAGAACCAAACTCCAGCCTCTAACACCTGATTCCACTCCTGTCTCCTCAGGGGAGGTGCTGGGGAAACGCAGGAAACCTTGGAACAAATGCTATTGTAATAAGATGTGCATATTTGCAAAGTTTTCTGGTGATATAGCTCAAAATCCAGGGCAAATGGGATTTCTGTTGTTCCGGTACTGTCCCTATACTGTCATCCACCTGCCAAAGTGGAATACTGTCCACAAAAATGACCAATCCAATCCAGCTAATTACTACCTCACAAGCCTAACTTCATGGCAAGGCAGTGGAGAGGGTAAATGACAATGCTATCAAATGGCAATTATTCAAAAACAAACTTCTAACTGATGCGCATTTTGGTCTCCGCCTATACCATTCTGTTCTGATCCATTACAGCTTTGGATCAAAATTGCTGAATTCCAGAGAAGGGGAGACTTGAAATAATGTGGCATTTTGTGTTGGATTGAGCAAAGTTATTTTTCATTCATTTAAGGAATGTAGGCTGTGCAAGCCTTCTTGAACCAGTTCAGTCCTCAGTTCAGTTGTGGATATAATGTTCGGGAGGGTGTTTCACGATTTGACCCAGTGTCAGTGAAGGAGCAATGATATAGTTGCAGCTTAGCATATTGTGGACTTGGAGGACAATTTCCAGGTGGTGCCATTCCTCAATAAAATGAAAGTTATGGTAATTGGGTGTTGGGCAAAATAGTCTTCAGTTGCTGGGAAGATGGCTTTCTTATTACATGCTAACGATCTTAGCAACAAGACATTTCTACAGAGACGCAAGATCAGAAATGAGAATGTTTTCTCATGCTTGTGAAGTGTTCAGGTCCGTTTGGCAACTCAATGGATTGCACTTGTAAATAAGTGGTGGACAACATTCAACCCAAGATCAAACTGATTACTGCCAAGTTATATTCATTTCACACAATCACCAAGCAAAGGCCATCCAGCAAGAGATTCTAACCATCCAGGCCATGTCAATCTTACTACCATCATCAAATACACCATAATACTCCATATGCGGCCTGACCAAAGTCCCACAAAGCTGCAACATGACTTCCTGACTTTTATACTCAATGCCCAACCAATGAAGGCAAGCATACAATATGCCTTCTTTACCTTTCTATCTACTTGTGTTACCACTTTCAGGAAGATAAGGACTTGGACCGCAAGATCCCACTGTACATCAATGCCATTAAGGGTCATGCCATTAAATGTATATTTTCTCCTCACATTCAACCTTCTATAGTGAAACACCTTACACTTGCTCGGATTAAACTCCATCTGTCATTTCTCCACCCATTTCAGTAGATGATCTGTATCCCGGCATATAGTTTGACAGCCTTCCTCAAAGTCTGCAACCCCAGCAATCTCGGTGTCATCTGCAAAGTTACTAACCAAAGATCTTTGTCAAGGCTCCCGCAATCTCCTCTCTTGCCTCTCCCAATAACCTTGCTTAGAACCCATCAGGTCCAGGGGATTTATTAACCTCAATGCCCTTCTTACTGCCCTTGCATACTAGTAATCTCCATACTGATCTCACTGCCTTCCATGTCTTTCTCCTTATAACCATATAACCATATAACAATTACAGCATGGAAACAGGCCATCTCGACCCTTCTAGTCCGTGCCGAACACGTATTCTCCCCTAGTCCCATATATCTGCGCTCAGACCATAACCCTCCATTCCTTTCCCGTCCATATAACTATCCAATTTATTTTTAAATGATAAAAACGAACCTGCCTCCACCACCTTCACTGGAAGCTCATTCCACACAGCCACCACTCTCTGAGTAAAGAAGTTCCCCCTCATGTTACCCCTAAACTTCAGTCCCTTAATTCTCAAGTCATGTCCCCTTGTTTGAATCTTCCCTACTCTCAGTGGGAAAAGCTTATCCATGTCATATCTGTCTATCCCTCTCATCAATTTAAAGACCTCTGTCAAGTCCCCCCTTAACCTTCTACGCTCCAAAGAATAAAGCCCTAACTTGTTCAACCTTTCTCTGTAACTTAGTTGCTGAAACCCAGGCAACATTCTAGTAAATCTCCTCTGTACTCTCTCTATTTTGTTGACATCCTTCCTATAATTAGGCGACCAATTGGTGGAAACAAATGAAAAATACTTGTTTAGTACCTCACCTACATCCCCAGACTTCAAACGCAAATTTCCTCCTTTATTCTCAGGTGGTCTTACCTCTCCCTGGTTACTCCCTTGTTTTTAATGTTCACTTTGCATTTCATAACTATAAAACAGCACAAGCCAATATCAAATCCCAAAGGAGATTTGGCATTGCAACAATGTTATTCTGGCTTTAAATGTGCAAAGACTGCCACATTGTGGTTACTTTCAAGAACTTCAAGTTTCAGAGCCTGATATTTAATTCAAGTTGTTAAATACATTCAATTTAATTCTAATAAGTAACAACGTTTTGCAAAGATACTAGAGAATACTGGCAGCACAAAGGTCAGCTGGAATCTACAGAAAGAGAAACACTTAAGATTTCATGTTGAAGATCCTTCATCAGAACAACTTTCTATATATTCTGAAACAATAATGACCATTAATACAGTTTAAAAAGCAAAGCGGAAAGGTTACATTTAATCATAAGTATTAAATTAAACATTTCTATTTCAATGTTCGATGAATGAAGTAGATTTGAAATATTAATTTTCCGTGGAAATTAAATTATGAAGTCAATATTCATACCACTGGGGTGCAAGCTGACTTCTCTAACTTCAAGTAGCCCTTGCTTTCCCTCTCCCCATCTCTTCTCCGCCTTCTCCAACCAGTCTGTCCCCGGTTACATTTTATCTCTGTTTACTTTGTTGTCACCTTCTCCTAGCTAACAATGATCTATTCTACATTTTCCTTGAAATTCATCGCCTTAGGTGTCTCATAGAAACATAGAAAATAGGTGCAAGAGGAGGTCATTTGGCCCTTCGAGCTAGTACCGCCATTCATTGTGATCATGGCTGATCATCCACAATCAGTAACCCGTGCCTGCCTTCTCCCCATATCCCTTGATTCCGCTAGCCCCTAACTCTCTTTTAAATTAATCCAGTGGATTGGACTTTACTGCCTTCTGTGGCAGAGAATTCCACAAATCCACAACTCTCTGGATGAAAAAGTTTGTTCTCATCTCAGTTTTAAATGGCCTCCCCTTTATTCATAGACTGTGGCCCCTGGTTCTGCCTTCTCCCCATATCTCTTCTCGTTCTCACACCTTACACTTTTTTTTATCTCTGTATCTCCGTCTCCCCTGACTTTCTGTCTGAAGGGCCTCGTCCCGAAATGTCACCCATTCCTTCTATCCAGAGATGCTGCCTGTCCCGCTGAGTTACTCCACCATTTTGTGTCTAATTCGGTGTAAACCAGCATCTGCAGTTCCTTCCTACACAAGAAGCACACACCAGAAAGTTTGTTTGCCTTATTTCCCCAAATCCCAATTTTATATAAACACTGTGCCGTCAGTAAATATTAAATTGAAAATTAAAAGTTTATAGCACATAATGATAAACAATAACTTTAATGTTTACCTCCCACAAATAGATGCTCTCTTCAATGCCGGCAGTAATGTAAAGTCCATTGGGCGACACGGCAAGACAGGTGACAATCCCAGGACAGATTATCTTCTGCTGCAATTGATCCTAAAGCAAAAAGATGAAAGTATTTAGTTAATAAAAATCTACAAGCACACACTGAACTAATATCACTCTACCCACTGTTCTGTACCTACTCATTGGAGATTTGCACTACCACGTACAAATATTTTTTATAAGGATATTTATTTTTGGAACTGTGAAAATTGTAAAGTGATATTTACAGCTCAGAACTTAAAACCAATACCAACATCTTGGCTCGTCTAATCGGAGATGCGCTCTGTAACTTTCAGCCCCTTATTTGTCTTGATTTTAACTACTTTTTCATTAAGTAAATCCGAAGACTGCTTCCACTACCCTTTGAGGAAGCTAGTTCAAAACAACGACGTCTCCCTCAAATGTCAACAAAATGAAGGAACTGGTCATTGTCTGCAGCACTGAGTTATTCATGTGTGTATATATTTATATTATGGTATATGGACACACTTATCTGTTTTGTAGTAAATGCCGATTATGTTCTGTGTGCTGAAGCAAAGCAAGAATTTCATTGTCCTATACAGGGACACATGACAATAAACTCACTTGAACTTGGAATCAGAGTGGAATGCATGCCCCAATCTATATCAATGGTGCTAAAATGGTGATAAGCTAGAGCTTCAAGTTCTTAAGTATCAATATCGTCAACACTTTGTCCTGGTCCAACCACATTGCCAAGACAGCAAGAAATTACAGAGCATTTTGAATGTAGCCCAGCCCATCATGCAAACCAGCCTCCCCCACCCCATCCCATCCCCCTCAAAATCAAATTTATCTACACTTCATGCGTTCTCACACCCAATCATTCCTTCTTCTCCCTTCCCCAGAAGATACATAAGATTGAAAGCATGTACCTTCAGATACAACGTAAAACAGCAAATAGTACAATGGATGTGACATCCATGTAAAATATAGGATACAGTATCGATGTTGATAGGGCTACTACCCTCACCACTGCCATGTTCTATCCTGACCTCAGATGTTGTCTGTGTGAAGTTTACCCATTCTCCCTGTAACCATGTGGGTTTCTCCAGGTGCTCCGGTTCCCTCCTGTATCCCAAAGACATAGAAACATAGAAAATAGGTGCAGGAGTAGGCCATTCGTCCCTTCGAGCCTGCACCGCCATTCGTCCCTTCGAGCCTGCACCGCCATTCGATATGATCATGGCTGATCATCCAACTCAGTATCCCATCCCTGCCTTCTCTCAATACCCCCTGATCCCTTTAGCCACAAGGGCCACATCTAACTCCCTCTTAAATATAGCCAATGAACTGGCCTCAACTACCTTCTGTGGCAGAGAATTCCACAGATTCACCACTCTGTGTAAAAAAAACATGTGGATTTGTAGGTTGATTAGCCTCTGTAAATTGCCCCAAATGTGTAGGGAGTGGATGAGAATGTGGGATAGCGCAAAACTAGTGTGAACTGGTGATCAAAGGTCGGCGTCAACTTGGTGGGCTGAAGGGCCTGTTTCCATGCTCAATACATAGATAAGTTCAGTCAAGTACATGACCTCAGTTATCCTTTCTGATGCTCTTAGTGGTCAATCTAGAGAACTTCTCAAATTCAACTAGCCTCAGAAATTCACTTAATTCTGCTGCTTGATAACATTCAAGCCACAACTCAGGGACAGTTTCTTCCCAATTGTTATCAGGCAACCAAACCTACTATAGAGCAGTCCTGACCTACTAGCTTTCTCATTGGTGACCCTCGGGCTATCTTTAATCAGATTTTTCTGTACTTGCATTAAACGCTATTCCCTTTATCCTGTATTTGTGCCCTGTGGACCGCTTCATCATAACCATATACAGTCTAAAGGGTCTCGACCCAAAACGTCATCTATTCCTTTTCTCCAGAGATGCTGCCTAACCCACTGAGTTATTGCACTACAGTTTTTTGTGTCCATCTATAGTCTTTCCGCTGACTGGATAGCATACAACTTAAAAAGCTTTTCACTGTAGCTCAGTACACATGACAATAATAAATAAACTAAACTCTTGTCCTCCTGCCCCCTGCCCACATCCCATTCCTCTCTAGTGCTCTGCTCATGCTCCCTTCCCCCTCAAGTCCACGAACCACACTTCATTGCTATTCCATCCAGTCGCCACCCTCATGTTCTTTCTACCTCCTTTTCCTCTAGTCCCTATGTTCTCTTCCCCACACATTCCTATCCCCGTGCTCTCCTCTCACCCTTCCTACCCCACATACAGTCAAAGAGTCATAAGGCGTGGAAACAGGCCCTTCGGCCCAACTTGCCCACACTGGCCAACATGTCCCATCTACACTAGTCCCACCTGCCTGCGTTTGGCGCATATCCCTAAATGGTGACCCCAAATTTCACTTTACCAATTGGTGCATGTGACAATAAATGTCTCTTGTCTAAACTTATCCTATGTGCCTGTTTAACCTGTACCCATGTATCTGTTTAATTGTTTCTTCAACATAGCGATAGTACCTGCCTCAACTACCTCCCCTGGCAGCTTGTTCCATACCCCCACCATCCTCTGTGTGAAAACGTAGCCCCTGGGGTTCCTATTAAATCGTTTCCCCTTCACCCGAAACCTACTGTGCTCACCTTCCGCTGCAGTTCCCACACGCTGATGTAGCTCTTGCCGATCTGCGCTCCCAGAAGGTACTCGCCACCCAAAGTGCAGAGGGCGCGGGCCGAGGAGTTGCCGCCGCGGTAAGTGGTGAGCGAGGTGCCGGAGCGCGGCTCCCACACGCTGCAATTGCAGAGCGAGCCGCCGGCATCGCAGCTCAACACCACCTCCAGCGCGCCCGTCGTCGCCGCCGCCGCCATCTTACTACAGCCTTCCCACAATCCCCGCCGCCAAGGAGCGGCGCGGCAAGAGCGGCGGTGGCGGCGGCGCCCAGCCGTTTCCCCGGCAACGGCCCAGCGGGTAACAGCCGCTGCCTCACGGCGCCAGAGTCCCGGGTTCGATCCTGACCTCGGGTGCTGTCTGTACGGAGTTTGTATGTTCTACCTGTTACCGCGTGGGTTTTCTCCGGGTGCTCCGGATTTCTCCCATGCTCCAAAGAAGTACAGGTTTGTAGGTTAATTGGCTTCTGTAAATTGTCCGTGTGTAGGATAGTATTAGTGTACCAGAGATCGCTGGTCAGCATGGACTCGGGCCGAAGGGCTTGGGCCTGTTTCCAAGTTGCATTAACAAAACTGAAGCTCGGAAACAGACTCTTCGGCCCAATGCGTCCATACTTTCCAGTCAAATTGAAAGTTGTGGATAGAGTCAAAATGCTGGAGCAACTCAGCGGGACAGGCAGCATCTCTGGAGAAAAGGAGAGACCTTTCTTCAGACAGAAAGTCAGGGGAAAGGAAAACCGGTGATGTAGAGAGATATAGAACAAATGAATGAAAGATATGGAAACAAAGTAACAATGCTAAAGGTAACAGGCCATTGTTCACAGTGGCTTAGGTGAAAACGAGTACACTACAGACAATGAGATTCAACAAGATGATGAATGGGTACGACTTGGGTGGGGAGGGATGGGGAAAGAGGTGGTGTAAGGGTTACTTGAAGTAAGAGAAATCAATATTAATACCGTGTGGTTGTAAGCTGCCCAAGCAAAATATGAGATGATGTTCCTCCCATTTGCGTTTGGCCTTACTCTGACAATGGAGGAGGCCTTGGGCAGAAAGGTCAGTGTGGGAATGGGAATTAGTGTTTGGCAACCAGGAGATCTAGTAGGTCCAGGCGGAGTGAGCGAAGGTGTTTAGCGAAATGATCACCCAGTCTACATTTGGTCTCGCCGCTGTATAAGAATCCACACCTTGAACAACAGATACAGAAGATGAGGTTGAAGGAGGTGCAAGTGAACCTCTGCCTAACCTGAAAGCACCATCAGGGTCTCTGGACAGTCGATGGAGGAGGTATGGGGACAGGTGTTGCATCTCCTGCGGTTGCAAGGGAAGGTACCTGGGATGGGGTTGGTTTGGGTGGGAACAGATCAGTTAGTCAGGGATTTGTGAAGGGATCAGTCTCTGCGGAAGGCGGAAAGCGGTGGAGATGGGGAGATGTGACTAGTGGTGGGATCGGGTTGGTAGGGGCAAAAATATCGGAGGATTATGTGCTGTATGCGACGGCTGATGGGGTGAAAGGTAAGGACTAAAGAGGAGCAAGAGCGGAGCTGCGGGGTACTATGGAAGCATATGTGAGGGACTCATCTATAATGTACAACTTCCTTTTTTTTTTGTTACATTGAAAAAAGATTAGAATAAGAAAAAGAAGTTAGATAGTAAAGGATAGAAAGATGTGAAATATAGTGTGTGAAGAAAAAAAACGAGTAAATGAAGAAAGTTGAGAAAGAGAAAATAGAGAAAATAAAATAATTTAAAAAAAGATCATTATTTATAATCTTGACCAACCCTCGTCCAGTCCTGAAACAGTTCTTTTACAATTGTGTTGCACCATATGATTCCAAAAAAAACGACGAATGGAGACCAACTCGTTATGAATTGGTCTGATTTATCCATTAGGAGGAATCGCATTTCCTCAAGATGAGCGGTGTCCAACATACTTGCAATCCATATTTTAAGCGTTGGTATTGATGTACCCTTCCAAAATTTAAGTATTAATTTTTTTGCTATTATTAAACCATAGTTAAGGAATAGATTTTGAGATGTGTTCAATTTATTCCCATCTTCCATTACGCCAAATATAATCATTTCAGTATTAGGTTCCATTCTTGTCTTGAATAATTTTGTAAATATTTCAAAAATATAATTCCAAAATCTATAAAGTTTTATGCAGGAAACTAAGGAGTGTGTTACAGTTGCCTTTTGGGCTAGACATTTATCACAAGTGGCGGATATATTTGGATAAAATTTGTTCAATCTTGTTTTTGAATAATATAATCTATGTACAATTTTAAATTGAATTAGATTATGTCTTACATTAATTGAACATTTGTGAATATATATCAAGTATTTTTCCCATGTAACCTTCGTGATTTTTATCATTAGTTCCCGTTCCCACTCTTCTCTAAGTACCTCTGTCGATGGTAGGTCTATATTTAGAATACTATTATATAAATATGATATTAATTTTTGAGAGTCAGCTTCAATATTCATTGCTTCTTCCAACACTTCAGAGGTTATTTTTTGATATCCTTGTATATATTTTTTCATGAAATCGCAAATCTGAAGATATTTAAAATATTGGTTGTTTTTCAATTTAAATTTTAATTGTAATTGTTGGAATGATAGTAGGTTTCCCATTTCGTACATATCCCCGATCCTTCTAATTCCGAGACTTTCCTATTGGTTATATGTCTTATCAATAAGAGATGGTTTAAATAATGGGTTATTCGCTATAGGCATTAACAGTGATAGATTTCTTAATTTTAAAGATAATTTTATTTGTTTCCAAATTCTTATTGTACCATATATAATTGGGTTCTTCTTATATATTGTGTTATTCAGTTTTTTTGGGGAGAAGAGGATCGTTCCTATATTACAAGGATGGCAATCCTCCTTCTCCATTTTTATCCATTCTGTCTGTTGGGTAGAACTATCCAACCAATAAATCATATTCTTAATATGCACTGTCCAGTAATAATACATAAAATTCGGAAGTGAAAGTCCCCCGACCTCTTTTGGTTTACATAAGTGTTTTTTTGTGATTCTATGTGATCTATAGTCCCAAATATAATTAGTAATATTAGAGTCTAATTTAAAAAATATATATTTTGGTATATATACCGGTATAGACTGAAATAGATATAGTAATTGTGGTAGGAAGATCATTTTTATTGCATTTATTCTACCTAATAATGATAAGGGAAGTGTTTTCCAAAATTTAATCAGCGTATTAAGTTTATTTAATAAAGGTATGAAATTAGCGTTGAATAATGCTTTATATTTTCTAGTAATCTGAATACCCAAATATTTAAATTTTTCTGTTGCGATTTTAAAGGGGAACTTCAATAAGTGTGTAGGTTCTTTTGCTTTGTCTGTTATGTTTTGCCTGAAATTCAAAATAATGTTGAGTAAAAACCTCTTCCAACTAAATATGCAGGATATCTGAATCACTACCTTAGATCTCTCCCAGCAACGACAAAAACAAGTGACAAGGCTGAACCAGGCACATATGTATCCTATCATCAAGAACACTAATTCCATCTCCACAACCTTGCTGGTTCCCAGCCTAGCTTAACTAATTTCCTCTTAAAACACACATCCATCCCTTTATTTCTTAAATTTTAGTATTCAAATACTTCTATAGATTGCTTTCTGCACAAGCTTCCATAAAGTTGACTGGATACAAAATTCTGTCAACTGTATAAAATCCATACCACAGCCTGTTCAAAGGATTTTTAATGCAGGATAGGAAAAGTTTAGAGGGATAAGATAGGAAAGGTTCAGAGGGATATGGACCAAACACGGGCAGGTGGGACTCGTATAAATGGGACATCTTGGTCGGCATGTACAAGTTGGGCCAAAGGGACTGTTTCTGTGCTATATAACTCTACGACTTAAATGTAATTATTCAGAATATTTTGATAGGGTGGGAGAAACAGATTCAATAATAGCTCTCTAAAAGTAATGACTTAAATGTCAGGGAGATAAAAATTGCAAGAAAACGAAGAGCTGGAAGTGGGGTCAATATGATCGTTCTTAAACTGGCATAGACAATGGGTTAAATAGCTTCTTCTTATCCTGTACTATTTTGATTGTGATTCAATAGAGTTTAACTAATTGGTGTAATTATGTAAACTACTTGTCTACCACAGATGACTATTGCAAACTGAAACTTTTCAATATTTAACACTTGGGGATAGGCCCTCCATTTAACTTTTTTTGTTGATTGTGCTGGAATCCAGAACTGAAGGCGTTTTAGCGTTAGAGTTCCCTCCATAATGTTTGGGACAAAGACCCATCATTTATTTATTTGCCTCTGTACTCCACAATTTTAGGTTTGTAATAGACAAGAAAAAAAAGGGGGGGGGGGGGGGAAAAGAAAAAAGAAAAAGAAAAAAAAAGTCGCACGTAGTTAAAGTGCACATTGTCAGATTTTAATAAAGACCATTTTTATACATTTTGGTTTCACCATGTAGAAATTACAATTACAGTGTTTATACATAGTCCCCCCCATTTCAAGGCACCATAATGTTTGGGACACAACAATGTTATGTAAATGAAAGTAGTCGTGTTTAGTATTTTGTTGCATATCCTTTGCTTGCAATGACTGCTTGAAATCTGCGATTCATGGACATCACCAGTTGCTGGGTGTCTTCTCTGGTGATGCTATGCCAGGTCTATATTGCAGCTATCTTTAGCTTATACTTGTTTTGGGGGCTAGTCCCCTTCAGTTTTCTCTTCAGCATATAAAAAGGCATGCTCAATTGGGTTCAGATCGAGTGATTGACTTGACCACTCAATTGACCATTTTTTAGCTTTGAAAAACTCCTTAGTTGCTTTAGCAATCTGGCCATCCTATTTTTGCGGATAACCAGTAGTTTACATCTTGCAGTGCAGCCACTGTATTTCTGTTCATGAAGTCTTCTGCGGACAGTGGTCATTGACAAATCTACACTTGACTCCTGAAGAGTGTTTCTGATCTGTCGGACAGATGTTTGGAGATTTTTCTTTATTATAGAGAGAATTCTTCTGTCATCAGTTGTTGAGGTCTTCCTTGGCCTGCTAGTCCCTTTGTGATTAGTAAGCTCACCAGTGCTCTTTCTTCTTAATGATGTTCCAAACAGTTGATTTTGGTAAGCCTAAAGGGGCTGTCCCACTTGGGCGACCTAATCTGCGAGTTTAGAAGAGGGTCTTCAACCTTCAACCTCGCAGCATGGTCGACACGTGGTCCTAGGAGGTCCTATTAGGTCGCTGGAACTCTCCTTCATGCTCGAGGGAAGTTCCCGAATACTCGTGGCCTCAGCTAGGTCGCGGAAAATTTTTCAGCATGTCGATAAATTTTCCGCGAGTAAAGTTTAGTTCCGCGAGTCGCTATTTAGTTACAGGCAGTCGAGGGCAGCCGTAGGCAATATCCTTCGCTGACCGGGCATTTTGATTGGCTCATTGGAGTTTTCAGGACCAAGGAAAACCTACCAGTAGGTAAAATGCCCGCTAAACCTTATTATACTTCTTATGGAAAGACTGGAGGAAAGCCTAGGTGCTGAGAGCTCTCTTATACCTGCATTAAGGAGGCAATTAAACACACCTGAGCAATTACAAACGCCTGTGAAGCCACGTGTCCCAAACATTATGGTGCCCTGAAATGGGGGGACTATGTATAAACACAGCTGTAATTTCTACATGGTGAAACCAATATGTATAAAAATGGCCTTTAATAAAATCTGACAATGTGCACTTTTACCACGTGATTTTTTTTCTATTACAAATCTCAAATTGTGGAGTACAGAGGCAAATAAATAATGATGTTGTCCCAAACATTATGGAGGGCACTGTATGTTCACAAAGATTGCAGTTGCAGCAAGTTTCATGTATATGTACATTTTACTCCTTTCATTTACACAAATAACTTAAGATATTAATCAATCTGTTGTGAGCAGGAACATTTATCAGGCTGCCATCACCTTTCTCATTACTAAGATGAGGGGTCAGCCTCCACCCTTAACCTTTTGCTATAATACAATAAACACAATCCTGTTCATCTGAGGAATGAGGACAAACTAGTCTTTTTTTAAAGAGGAATCCAACCCTCCATTGCCAGATTTTTTTTCAAGAGCCAAAAAGCAGCTACATTTAAACAGCAGATTGGAATGTTGCTGGCATGATCTTAGTATCTCCAAGGTCCAGAAATCTAATTATTTTTATAAAACCCATTCTTCACTAGTTTAACTCCAATCATCTGCTTTGCTTCTATTTTAAGTTGATTTTATTTGATTGTATTTCATATAAATGCATTGAATAAATATGTTGCCTGCTAAATGAGAGCTTTCTTCCCTCCTCTCCTATTACTTTTACTGGCAAAACCCATCATATTGTCACATTGAAAGAATATTCAAAAGATGATCCCTGGAGCCAACTGCAGCCATTTATATAATGCAGGCAGAATCAGGCTGTGTGCTCTTCAGCTATGCTGAATGATGTTCATACTCTGGGTACATACTAGCTATTCTTCACTTTCTCAAGGGCAGGACATTTTTTTCATTTAGACAGAATTATTTTTCATTGCCTGGGTTGGTGGTGAGATAATAATTAAGAAAAATAACTATCGAATTCCATCTGCCATTTTATATAGAAGTGTTTATAAATTGTACATCTGACTGCTGATGTATGGAGTAAAATTTTAAAAATCGAGAAGTATCCCACAGTATCATGCATTATCTTGCCCATGACTTAATTGCAACTTAGTATGAATATTCTAGACGTTTAAAGTTGATTTAAAGTATGTTCATCAATAAATGTGCAAAAATGTACTACTCTAAATGTGGTGTATCCTATATACTCCCACTTTAGCATCTAATTTTCGCACTTGCATTGGACATGTCGGTTGATTTTAGCAGCTGTGTCTACAGCAGAGGTGTAATTTTACAAGTTTATGCCACCAACAGCTTTTAACAACATCAACACATAACAGAAATACAGGCACATGCTCTGCACAATGTTTCAATTAAATGGTCAAAACATTAGCAGCACACAGCCACAGGATGGTTTCAGCCTGTTGGTTACTAGAATATAGTCATATGGATCATAAGGAATAGGAGTAGAATTAGGCCATTCGCCCGTCAAGTCTACTCCACCATTCAATGATGGCTGATCCATCTCTCCCTCCTAACCCCATTCTCCTGCCTTCTCCCCATAACCTCCCTCACCTGTACTAAGCAAGAATATAGTATATTACTACAGGATATGAAATATGGGCTCAACTTTCCTGATGCTTTAAGTAATACATTATCTGAATAAATTAGGATAGTCTATAAAATTAATACCACAAATTATTGTCCTTGGGAAAGAGATGGAAGTGGAAGTTGTTAATTTATTCAGAAAAAATAAAATAAATTAATCTTCAAATAGTGTTATTTTTAAATGAATGATGGCTTGGCATGAATGTGTCTTTCAGGCTTTTATTATAAATAACATAAGCAAGACAGGCAAAAGTGGCTTGTTTGGTAGAGCTGCCATCTCATAGAATCAATGACCTGGGTTCGATCCTAACCTTGGGTGATGTCTGTATGGAGATTGCACGTTCTCCTTGTGACAGCGAGGGTTTCCTCAGTGCTCTGGTTTCTTCCCACATCCGAAAGCTGTGCGGGTTTGTAAATTCATTGGCGTCTGTAAATTGCCCCTAATGTGTCGGATGTGGATGAGAAAGTGGGATAACATAGAACTGGGGTGGACTCTTTGGTCTTTGGCCTGCTTCCATGCTATATGTATAAACTAAACTGTTGAGCCAGGGTTACCAGTGTGATATGGCATTAAATTTCTCCATCGTAGCATAAGTTTGCAGAGACACAAGCACAGAATCAAAATGAAACTTTGACAAATGACCATCTGCACAGAATAAAATTACAAAATTCTTGGAAAATAAATTTCCTGCTCTGGGTCAGGTAGGTTTCCTTCACGGACTATAAAACAGAATGTTTTCACCACCAAGGGTACAGAGAAAGGTAATATACTCTGTTTTAGAATACCCTAATTAGCAAGGAACATCCTTGCAGACGCAAAAAGTGTTAACCTTTCAGATTAATGGCTCATCAGCATTGGAGTAATGAGAAAATAAGTGATTTGAGTTGAGGAAAGTTGAAAAACAGTGCCAAACGTTTGAGACAGAGTACAATAGCTGCTGAATATCCGAAAGAAAAGGGAATGCTGGAAATGTTTAGCAGGTCAGATAGCATCAGTTGTAAGTGCCAATTCCCACACAAACAGGAATGGCTGGTTATCTGAGATTGTTTAGTTCAATGCTGGATACCATGCCTAGAAGGAAGATGAGTTAATACTGATGTTGGGCATTGTTGGAATGGTACAGGCGGCCAAAGATAGTGGGAGCGATATGGGCAACCAGCTAGAAGCTCAGTTGCCTCTGTGGACTTTTAGTGGTGTTTTGTGAACATCATATAACCGGTGTTTGGTTTATATAATGTAAAAGAGATAACTTTGGGCACATTAGATGTAGCAAAACTGAATTGGATAAAACGCAAGTGAATCATTGCTTCGCCTGGAGGAAATATTTGGATGCCTGAATGATGGATAGAGGTAAAAGGCAGGGTTGCATCTCATGAGAAAGGGAGTGGTTGTTTATGAAGGTAGCAGACTGAACTAAGGAGTAACACAGGAAACAGTCCCTTTGGAAATTGAAAGGGGAAGAGATTTGCTTTGTGGTGGCATTTTTCAAAAAGTGGCAAAATGACAGAGGATGATCCGTTGAACGAGGAGGCTGGCGAGACTAGGACTCTTCATTATCTCCAATGGGAGGACATGTTTGTAAGCAGAAGTATGTCAATTAGAAGACGTACTTAAGAGCCTTGTCGCCAATGGTGGAGGTGGTCATAATTACGGGAAAAGAAACCCCATAGTCACTTTGAAGAAAGATAAATAGCCAGTGATTGTTTCCCATGATAGGGTTGTGTAAAACTGGAGGATATAGGCTTACGGTGAGAAGGGGAAGACTTAAAGGAGATCCAAAGGGTACATTTTTCACATGAGGAGTAGGTGGTGTCCAGAATGGGATGCCAGAGAGGGTGGTGATGGCAGGAACAGTAACAATTTATATCTTATCAGGTACATGAATGAGCAAGACATTGAGGGATTAGGAATAAATCCCGGCATGTGGGTGTAGTATAGATAGGCATTATTGACGGCACAGAGTATGATGCCATTACAGGACATAGTTTTCACTAAAAGATGAAAAAACAGTAAAAGTCAGAACTTTTAAATTTATTATCAATATTCTGCCAATTTTACATTTGCATTTTTATCCTTTTAAATATCCAGAGGGTTAAATACAATTTGTCGCAGTTATAAAATGTAAACCACTAGTGATAAGTCACATAACACCAGTACAATAGAGAAATATGAACACAAAACAAGGCAACGGAAAGGGATAAAAATCACATTTTTATAGCTGATGCTCTGTGTAAGTGGTTTTCCTGAGTTGGGAAATTTACTTTCCTGTTCTAACCAGTTTGAATAAGTGACATTTTAAAACAAATACAAAATATTCAGTATTTATAAACATTGAAAACAAAAAAAAAACCAAGGAAACAATCATAGCACAAAATAAAACTTGAAGCCGTATTTGTGGAAGCTTATTTTTGATTTCTGTCTTCATGTTTGCAGATGGATTAAACATTTAAATCAATGTCTCATTACCATATTTCATTTTTTATAATTCTTCAATTTACATTTGCAAGGATATACCTTTTTGCATTACTTTGACTGCTCTCTCAAGTTCTATTCACATTTCAGGCAGACTACTAATTTACTTTTACCAATAATCCCATTGTAGATTTAGTTTTTCCATGTTGAATAAAACACTTGAAAAATGGCATCTTTATTTTTTTTTCCACGTGTCTTTACCTTTTCATTTAAAAGGATAGAAGAAATCTATTCAACTATGTTGACTTTTCAACTGGAAATGTCTATTCTTATACCTTCTTGCATGCTAGATTTAAGGCTGCTAGTCTTACATTTGTCTAGTAATTTTCTTAAATTAAAACAGGCTCCCACAAATATGTCAAGATATGAATTAATATTGAGGGGAAATAACGAGGTAAGATAGGCCTGCACAATATTTGATTATTACAATCACTGAAAGATATACAGCAGTTAATGTTTTCAAAAAACCCTGAGAATCACAATCTAGCTTCTAATATTCGGCACTAGATTGTAAACAGCACATTGACACAAAAGTATATATTTAATAGTCATTATTCATTCTAATTCTATCAATTTTCTATCAATATAGCATTAATTATTAGCATGTACACAGCAAGGACAAATGGACAATATCAAAGCTGTATGTTCCATAGTGCTTTTGCTTTCTTTAAAGTGTGTGTTCATTTATGTCTTTGGTATACAGCAATCATCACCCTAGTAGATTAAGAAGAAAATAGGAAAAGCAAATACTAGGTTTTCAATATTTAAACACAATGATTAAAATAATAACATCTAAAAAACCCTTCAACTTGCAGGAATGACCTTTAATCACACACTGCAAGAAATTATTCAAGCAACTGGGTTTACATGTTGACAATAATCAAAACAATCTGCATGTTTCTCTTATACTATAGTTTCAAGACGGAAAATGGCTTAATGCAGTATAGATAAACGTTTCAAGTGTTGTTTGAGACATGTCTACTAGAAGCTGTTAAGATGTACCAAGATTCTGCATTATCTGTGGGTAGTGTTGTAGAGCAGAGGGATCTAGGAGTACAGGTGCATGGTTCCTTGAAGGTCGAGTCGCAGGTAGATAAGGTGGTCAAAAGACTTTTGGCACTTTGGCCTTGATCAGTCAGAGTATTGAGTATAGAAGTTGGGAGGTCATGTTGCAATTGTATAAAACGTTGGTGAGACCACATTTAGAATAATGTGTTCAGTTCTGGGCACCATGTTATAGAAAAGATATTGTCAAGCTTGAAAGGGTTCAGAAAAGATTTACGAGGATGTTGCCAAGACTAGAGGGTGTGAGCTATAGGGAGAGGTTGTGTAGACTGGGTCTCTATTCCATGGAGCGCAGGAGAATAAGGGGTGATCTTATAGAGGTGGTTAAGTTCAAGAGAGGAATAGATCGGGTAGATGCACGTAGTTTTTTGCCCAGAGTAGGGGAATCGAGGACCAGAGGACATAGGTTCAAGGTGAAAGGGAAAATATTTAACTTTTTCCACACAAAGGGTGGTGGGTGTATGGAACAAGCTGCCAGAGGAGCTAGTTGAGGCTGGGACTATCCCATCATTTGAGAAACAGTTACACAGGTACATGGATAGGACAGGTTTGGAGGGATATGGACCAAGCACAGGCAAGTGGGACCGGTGTAGCTGGGACATTGTTGGCTGGTGTGGGCGAGTTGGGCCGAAAGGCCTTTTTCCACACTGTATCACTCTATGACTCTACAGTGACCTGCAAGAGATATTTGCCCGAAGTAATTTTTACCCCAGGTGAGCTTTAATTTAGTTGTTTTAACATAGATTCAAGTCATTGTATATGAACTTGCCAACTCATTACGTACTGCCCTTATTGAAAATCCTATGTAAATGGACAGAAATGAAGTAATTTACATTTTAGGAAATACTGCCAATAAAGAGTATCCTTTATCAGACTTTGTTGTGATATAGAATTACACTACCACTCTTAATCAATCCTTGATTAACTTGTATTTGTAGTATTTCGTGTTTTATTTGAGATCAATGGTATTTGCAAGCCTTTCTCTTATTTGAATTTTTAAATTCTTGTTAACATGCAGATACTAAGTGATTTAAAACTAAAAACATTTTATAATGGCAGTTTTTACAATGTTCTCAAAATCCAATTTCGATAGCTTAATGGCTCCTACACATTTCTAAAAAAAATAATTTATGTTCAAAATAAATGCGTCCACAATAAGACTGAACATAAATCAATATAAATTAGTTAGCGTTAAGAACTATTGTTTTACCATAGTTTGAAACCAATTCTGTACTTGTAATTACATCTTCTCCAACCAATTTGTTATGTCAATTAAATTGAATTGATGTTTCAATTTCTGTCCATTTACTGGCTCCTGTAGCATACCTTAATAATTTTCACAATTCTTTGTCAGGGTTCTAAGCCCTTTGGATGCATATTATTCATAATATGAAAAGGAAATCTGAAGGATTACTAAAAATGCACTCATTCAATTGACGGATAAATAAAAAATATTATTTGAAAAGAACATTTTCAATATACCGATCATGCTACTGACGAGGTTATGTTAAACAGTTCTGTTACTCTGAAGATTTATACCCACATTTTATAAAACATCAGAAGCAAATCAAATTAGGATTCCTGGGCAAGAGATTTGGACTGCAAGACGTCTTGCTCACTTTTCAAAATATTTTTTTCATTCTCCTTTGTAAGATTCAGACCACAATTAGCCCCAAGGCAAACACTTCATGTTACTGATGTCTGGTTCAGGTTTCTGCACAATTATACAATATAAACCATCCTACTAAACTAAGCAAATTAAGAAGCTGAATTCCAATCTGTCTTTTGAATCTTGATGGACCACCTGACTAGATATTACCAATTATAAGTACACAAATGTAACTGTCAAAGCACAAATCACTATTGAATACCAACAAAAGACTGGAAGTGCAAATCTCTGTATAAGCTTTCAAAACCAATGTTCCTTTAAAAGCCAAAATAGTCATCCAGAACACCTTCTATAGCCAGATTAGGATTGCAGTGGTTTGCATTCAGAAACAATTTAATTTAACGATTACAGTGCAACGGTTAAATGGAAGAAAATTCAACATGGAATTTCAATCTGCAAGGCTGATACTGTTTATAGTTGTGGATTCCAAAACAGTCATGTTATTACTTTTTTCAAATTGTGTCCATTTAATAATAAGTTATTCCTGGAATATGTTTTGCTAATTATAAAAGGAATTTTGATATTCTAATGTCTCCATCTTGAATTCTTCAATTAAATTTCCAGGCATTGGAGCTAATAATAATAATAATATTTAAAATTCAGAATCCCAAATGCACTGAAATTTTAAGGTCACTTAAATACAACAATATCAATAAACCTGCCATTCCTGTTTTGCCACAGCATGGAGATAGAGATATCCAGCGACTTGCATCAATTGTACAATGACAAATGGTCAGTAAGCCCTTGTCCATACTAAACACACACCCGAACCCTGAGCACATTTGTTAAAATGTATAATTTACTTGCACTCTAGTTTTGAAAATTTGCTATGGGCTTTTCCAAGTTCATAATTTTCAAAACATTTAATCCATGGGTTAGCAATATATTTGGGTATAGTTCAACAACAGTACATTATTAAAGAGCTCCCTCGAATCACAGGGTATACATCAGCGTCGCATAACTGGGCAATTAGTTTTAAAGACCAAAGGGATCAACTACAAATAGAAATGTACAGTTAACAGTATGACTTTCTTCTGCATTATTTTTCTGCCAAATTCTTTCATGGTGATATTGTTACTTTAACTTTGGGGAGCTATATTTCATGTAATTTGTGAATTTCACGTCAAATCACCATATGCAGAACTTAGTGGTCAAAAGCTCACAGCAAACAGGGCGACTCCACTCCGCCAACTGAGATTAGTCAATTTTTCGCAGTATGGACACTGATCTTTATGGGTTAGTGCAATAGTTGAATGCTGTCTTAATTACCAGATTAGTTCCTCAGAGGAAATCAGAGAGCAAACCAAAGCTATTTCTAACAATGACTCTAAAATTCTGAAGTAATAATTACTGAAAGTTTTCTGTCTGAACCATTTATGTTACTCATTCAAATTCCCAGAACTCCTTGGAGGTTGAAATTTTCTTATCCCATTCATACTAATGATTTTAGATACAACTAGGAATATGTATGCAGGCAACACTTCCATTTCTAAAGTCACAAGATTTATATTATCATGTATATGGCTTAATACAACAGTGCATCTCCTCATCAGGAATTTGTGATATAGTTACACTCTTGAATGTGGGATTGGATTATAAATTTCATGCTGGGACTGCATAACGCGGGGTGAGATAGAACAAAGTGATATAGCAAAAGCAAAATGATAAAGCCATAAAGCTTTTAAGGGTATCCAATCATAAAAAAATTTTTTGATATTGAATGATTATTGAAATGATCAAGCTTTTCACGAGTTAGAACAAAGTGATATAACAAAAGAAATGAAAAAGCCATGAAACTTTAAGGATATCCAAACAGAAAAAAGTTTTCATATTGAATGATTATTGAAATGATCAAACTTTGATGGCTACAATATTTTTACTAACTCACTTAAATCGATTTATCACTTTGGCAACATGGATTTTAAGAAATAAATTCCTCATGATGACCTTTTGGTACCTAAGCTTTTCCATTTTATTGTTGATCATTTTACCCAATTTGCAACATCTGTGACTTTTCTTTCCTTATCAGAAAAAGGACAATTTTTTTAATAGTACAATACAGTTCACAATTTAATCTACATTGATGTTTAAAGCTCATCAAGGTAGCAAATATTGGTTTGGGACTAATTCGACTGACAACTATTAACCATAATTATGCTTTCCAGGCTAATTCTTAATCTTTCAGAATCTAAATTCTAATTCAGGCTAATTCAGAATCTAAAGTTAGTTTATCAGCAACTCAGTATTTAAATCACAATGCTCATGTAGAAAGGGTGGAGGTATATTTTGTGTAAGGCACTGAGACCCTTTATTTCTTGCACTCTAAGATATGGTTATTTAGTAAACAAGCAAGAGTTTTTGATAGCAAGGAAAAATGCTTCCAAGAAGTAATATGATAAACAACTTTACTATTCTCTATTGCAAAATGAAATGAAATCTGAGCAACTTCATTAGCTACAGCTATGTTCCCTCCCCACCCTCACCACATTTACAATATCACTAACGTATCGGGAAATTAAAAAAATCTTCCCCAAGATATGAAGTTGAATGCAGATTATTTAAATTAAAAGTACGAAAGAACCCCACACACGCCAGAAAAAAATCAATTAACAAAATAAAAGTTGGGGAAAATATCTGAAAGTTGACAACTAGGAAGTAGATTATGCAGGTAAACTATTTCCACTCCCTGGAATGGTAAAGCAATATAAACCTTTTAAACCCCAGAGCAGAACCATGTCAAAATGTCAAAAGTGTAATTCAATACATATATCAACTAAACAAAGACCAAAAGAAAATTCAGATTACTAATTTATTATTTCTGATGTGCTGTACATGCACTGGATCACACTAAAAAAAAAAAAATCAATCTGGCACAGCATGACACCATAAAAAAGATTTGAAGAATCACGTTTGCTAGCAACAACTGAGGATCCATCTCATATCCCAAAAGGATAAGGTCACTCGGTCAACTACAACAACATATCGACTCTTTTTTTAAAGCCAATATAACCTCCCTGTGCTATTATCTCTGAACATAAATTATCATTTTATCACAGCAATTAGACAGTAGCAAAGCATTATTATGGAGGAACAGGAAATTGCAAATTTAATAGATTATTCTCTACTGTTATCTTGTTACAATATAAAAGGTCAATAATCCAGGGGCAGACAAAGCACCAACATCATTGCAACCTTCCAACCATTTCTCTCCCCAAACACCAAAAAATCTCAAACAGCTCCACTGTGATAAAACAACTGCCCTCAGGCTCTTTCTTCTTAGCAAGCCGTAATGCACTCAGCGAATTTATGCTGCTTTCAAATTAAAACTGATAATATTAGAAAGATGAGGTAGTTATCTGTATTTAATTTTAGTGCCAGAGTAAAAAGATAATTTAGGAAGCTATATCTCTCAATTAACAGCACTATAAATACATTCAGCTACATTATTAAATTGCATTAACTGGAGAAAATGCCACAAAAAGTAATACCATCCAAAACTCGTATGCACTACGCAATCAGCTTTGAATGTGTTCATACTGAATGATGGAAAGAATGTGCAATAAAATATTTAGATTATGCTTTAAGAATATCGTTAATCTGAAGCATCATTATGACCAATATTCAGCTCTTAAATAATAAACATTTGGCATTGCGCAGCTAAACATGTTTCTTACAAATAGTGGCTTTTGAAAAATTAGATTTAACATTTTGGAACTTCAGAGTGTAATTTAACTACCATATCAGCATAGGTTCTGAAAGAGTGATGAAGATTATGTTTATCAGTGATATATTAAGTTGATATTCTGTTCAGTCGTCAAGTAAAAAGTTTCCCATAGCATCCAACAGGGTAAAACTCTTACTTAAATACCAAAGAGATCATCAACTATTCATCTCATTTATCATTTGAGGGAATGTAATATGCATAATTTAGTTGTTAATGTTTGACTGCAGGTAAGTGAACAATTTTCAGAAATAAATTATTGACAATGAAGTGCTTTGTGTCAAAAATATGAAAAATCTCTGCAAATGCAACGTCTTTCAACTGAAAATGTCTCTGCCTGGTGAAATGTTTAAGCATTAGTCTTTTGTTTACAACTCAAAACCCAATGAAATACTAGAACAACCCGACCAATTAGAGTTGGAACTGAAGGGGCACCACAACCGGGTTCAAGCCACAATATTTAGGGTTAACTAACATAAGCATTATTAACAACGAAACTGCATTTCCTACCCTGTCTGCAAGCTGGACTGCATAAGGACAAGTTGGGCGTGTCAATCATGCCACCCACAGTTCAGTAGCCTATCAATGCTTGCTGCATACAATTGCCCAAGATGATGATTTCCAATCAAACCACATCCTAGCAAGAATACACAAATTCTGAAATAGGGTGAATACATGGCAGTAAATGGGTTAAAACATGAAAAATCTTACTCACAAGTTGTCTAAATATGTCTATATTATCCAGGGACATAAAAACAACTTAATACTAAATCTACTGGAAATAAAGTTAAAAACAATACACTGGTGCCCCACTCAGCGCTACCTTGCAGAATGTGGATCGACTATAGCGCTCATGGCTCATGAAAAACTTTTACAAATATTGAAACCGAAAAAAGATCAAAATGTACAAGTTCATCAAATGCGTCCTGACAACGTCCTGAACACAGCCAGGTTGTTCATGTTTCCTTAGTCAATGAGAGCGCATTGGTGCTCGACCAATGCCAGTGCCAGATATAATGACCCTCTTTTCGAACTGATTCACTCAGCACTCCCATTTCTGGCATGCATCTTAAATGCATTCTGAATGCTAAGTGAGGTTCAAGTAAAATTAACTTGATGTACTTGAAGGCCATACAACCTTTACCAATGATAATAAAAGCTTGATCTGCATTACATTTTCAATTATATTCAACCTATTAGGCAGAGGTAGAACAGAGCAATAGAACAATGCTCTGTAAACTGTAAAAAACCATGACCATAAAGCGCATTTTTTGTAGGACAGGCTGCAGATAGTGCTTTTAACTGCTTTATAACACGTCACATCTATTTGCTTTATTTTCTATTTAAGAAGTTGATACTAGCTTCCAAAGGTTCCAGATCGCAAGCATCTCACCATCAACCCTGATCACTTAAAGCCAGTAAAACTAAATAACCTGTAACAGAAGTAAATATATAGTCTTTAACAATCTTTGCCTTTCAATCATCCCAGTGCGATTGAGGAACATTTCAGCACGCTGATAAGTCATCTTCAACACACATAAGACATGATGCAGTTAGTGCAACATCATGTTTGACAAATTATATGAATAACAGTAGTGTAAATGTAAAACAGAACAAGAAAAAATTGTTATTTAGCAAACTATTACTTTAAGAGAGTGGAAGTATTCAGTTGAAAATGTATAAATACAAAGCAACTTACTAATTGCATCTTCTCGTGGAATATATAGCACTTGCATAAGGTTGGCTTTCACAATCACTGCAAAAATATCTATCCTTGGATTGTGATTATCTATTAAGCAGAACATTTTTCTATATCACATCTGCTTTAAAGGTGATGTACATTCCAAAATAGTATATTTTCACAAGTTGAACACCACAAAGCCAATTCTAAAAAAATATTTGACTTCAAATGCCACATTAAATATTACAGTAAATGCAGTGGAGTTTGCTGAAGACCAATGCCAAGCAAATTCAATCTCAATTCAAAAACAGATAAAAGGAATAAATATTTTATGATTGCAAGTCTTTGTACACATCTAAATGTTTGTTACCATTAATATTTTGACCGAGGTGTGCCACCATAATATGATATGCAAACTGTAGGTTAAAAGTTTACGGATAGTTTACTACATTGCATTTATAAAATAAAGCCACATATTTAGGGGAGGACAGTTGGCTCAGTACGTTTCCCCTGTGATTGTAACAGCGAGACCTCAGGGCAAGTGGTTAGCAGAATTTCAGATTAGTTGCCTAAAAAATGGTATTGCAAGAAAAATGGCATATAAATATTTCTGGAAACTATAGTCAAAAGGGAATGTTGTTCATTGTAATTTCTTGGAAATTTAATGGGTAGCACGCAAGTTCTTAACAAATGATGAAACAAATTGTAGTCCCAACATCGCTGCAGTAGTGCTAAACATGAACCAATTAAATGAAAAATGAAGATCTATATGCACATATACGATCAGAATTAAAAGAGCCATGATGAGCACCACGGTTAAAATTTACCATTTTCTTTCCCCTGAAATGCATTAAAAACTGACTGATTAGAATGGTTTGCTGCTTTATGATCTGAAGAAACTCCACTGTATTAGGGTCCTGTTGTGAAACTCAAAAATATATTAAGTAATGTTTATAATAAATATGCTGAACTGCTGTAAAAGTCTGTATATTGCTACAAGTATAAGAATGATATACATAAGTGGATAAACATTGAAATAGCTTATCCTTTTCTTGATCGGCAGTAACTGAATATAGTAAATAAGCAATATCATAGATGTAGCCGAAATATTCCTTTCCTTCAAAAAATATCAATATTCACTTATAAATCTCAATTAAAATAGCACATCATGGAAATACATATATATTCTTTAAAAGCTGAACATGGCTGAAAGAAAAAAAAATGTAACCAATAATAAATCAGCCTTCTTGATTAAGTAGATGCTTGAGGTATTAGTAGTACATAGCTGCTCCAGGATCCCATGAGGTAACCATAGAAAGTTTTATAACACAGATGAATATACTCAACTGTGGGATCCCTGTTTTAGCCACTCTAATTAAACCTCTGACGAATAAAACTTAATTTTCCTTGAGAGTTAAAAGCCTGAGAAATCCTTTTAAAGTGTTTGGCGGTGATGCACTGTGCTCATGTTGGCATTATTATAGATGCAGTCTCATGGTGAAGAGTTTTTTGAAGCATGTGATGACGAGGATGGAGGTGTACGAGTTACAGGGAGACCAGGTATGCTTTGCGAACTGTTACTTTTGTTGCTATTTCCCTTAGTGCCGGATGCACCAGATACTCCAGGTCCTTGACCAAACAGGACACCTATTTAAAAAAAATAAAACACTTGCATAACTAAACATGCCATTTGAAAATGTTGGAGTAACCAGAAATACCCAAAATTCACTTCCACATTTCAATCAAATAAATTAATATCTGAATCACTAAAAATATAATCACTAGAACAATCTTACAGCATTAGCAACTGGCCTGGTTATGTTACAATGCATATAATTCAGGAAAGGGGATTAATTCCAATAGCTCGAGAAGCACAGCTCTAATGGCTAACATACTTTAAAACATAATCAATCCCTAGCAACTGAAATGTAACTATCATATTATTTATATAGTGGCAAGTGGGTAATTTGTTGGGCGGTTACAGAATAAATTCTTAGAAACTATTTAAATATTACTGACAAGATTGATGCAATTAATATAAATTCAGCACTATGGTTTTGGAGCTATGATGAGACAGGAGTTCAAGTAAAATATTAGGTATCTTTCTACAGGAAGGAGTAGATTAAGGTTTAAATGTATTTAGGGGCGGAAGGTTAGACGTTGCGTTCTATGGGGACTGGTACTTAAATGCCTGTTATTCATTATTAATGCAAGTGACCAGGGCTCTGCAATCAGAGGGAAAATATCAACACTTTTGGTTAACAACAAAATAAGAAGGAGGTTGTGATAAAATACAGGATAATACCAACTTGCAGAATTAGAACACAAGATAAATTTTTACAATACTAATAAATGCCAGGCTATAAATTACACACCAGATCTTAAAATTATAAAATAATAGTAACAGGATTAGGTCAGTTGGCCACTCGAGCCTGCTCCACTATTGAATGAGATCCTGATCTAATGGTCCATGTCCACTTTCCCACCCTATTATCATACACCTCAATTAAAATCCATCTCAGTTTCAGTTCTCCAGCATTTTTGTCTACCTTCAGTTTTAGTTTAGTTTAGAGATACAACATGGAAATAGCCCCGACGGCCCACCCAGTCCACGCCAACCACTGATGCTAATTTTCTGTGTTTCAGGCACATTTGTTTTAGTCGCAGCTTTCTCCATTTACATAATAATCTGTTTCATCAGCTCTCCTTCCATAGTGAACTACATATTTTTCCTACATTGTACTCTCCAACCAACATTTACATCCACATTTAACCAATCAATATTCCTCTGTAAACTGTACCATGCAATTTCTCAGTTCACTTTCCCACTTACCTTTGTGTCATCAGCAAACCTGACTACAATACATTCACTTCCTTGCTCCAAATCTCTTACACTATGAACACCTGCAGCGCTCCACAGGTTACAGGTTGGCAAACTAAAAATAATCCTTAATACAAAATATACACTGATTCCCGCCGGTTGATCAATGCTCTCTCCATGCTAACATATTACTGACACCATGAGGTCTTATCTTGTGAAGTAACCTTTTATATCTGGTTGAAATCCATTCAAAATCCAAATACATTGTTACATTTACTAGTTTACCTCTATGCCTCTCCATGCTGATACTATTTGATCAAATGGTGATTTTCCAAATGCTCAGTTATCTCCCTACTAAGTGATTCCAACAATTGACATTACATATTCTGGCCTATAATTATCAATTTTTTCGTCTCTTAATCTTATTGAATAAGAGTGTCACTCATTGCCATTTTTCCATTCCTTTCTTAAATCACCAGAAGCTGTGTATTTTGGAAAGATTACAACCTGTGCATCTACTATCTCTGTAGCCGGTTATTTTAATATCCTAGGATACAAATAATCAGATCCAGATTATCTGTCAGTGATCAGTTATAACTTATTAGTGTGCCTAATATGAATTGGAGGTAGACAAAAGTGCTGGAGAAACTCAGCGGGTGCAGCAGCATCTATGGAGCGAAGGAAATAGGCAACGTTTCGGGCCGAAACCCTTCTTCAGACTGAAGAAGGGTTTCGGCCCGAAACGTTGCCTATTTCCTTCGCTCCATAGATGCTGCTGCACCCGCTGAGTTTCTCCAGCACTTTTGTCTACCTTCGATTTTCCAGCATCTGCAGTTCCTTCTTAAATGCCTAATATGAATTCTCTGATGACAGTAGTGGTATTTAAGCATTCCCTCATTATTTTACTAATTAATAAATATTCATGGTTTCATTTACCTTAAAGGCAAAATATATATAAACTGTCTGTCCTTTTCCCCACATTTCTATAGTTCTATTCTCTAAGGGACCTTTGTTCACTTTGACTTCACGTTTATGTGCTTGAATTATATTATCAGATTTCATATGGAATAGAAAATTCAGTTTCCCATTTAACAGGTAATAAAAAGTTCATTTTATGACACTGTTATAATCATTTGCTTTATATGAATTCACCTGTGTAGACAACTCCATTGATCTCCACTGACATACTGATACTGTTCATACCACTAGTGGCAAGGTTCAATGCTGATTCTTGGCGTTCTGCTAAGAAACAAACACAGCAATGTTAATATTTCACAGTGGAAAATAGATACAAGCAATGACATGAAATAGGTCAAAAATAACTTCCGATTAAATCACAAATATTCTCCCATAGGATCTCGGGGAAGAAAAAACAAGTTGAATACTTTCAATTTAATAAAAAACAGAATGCTGCATTATTAAAAGTGATGTATTTCAAGAGCACATTAAACACAGGCTACTTCTGTTTCTTTTGGTGGACATTAAATATTTAATTGATGTTATTCCAGGTTCCATCCCAATATTAATCACTCAAACAACACCACCAGAATCAATTATTTGTTCCATTTGTGATTGTAGAACCTTGTAAAATTTCTGGCTTGAAAAGTACTTTGGAAGATCACAATAGGAAAGTTCCAATAAAGATTAAAGTAACTTCCATCCTTTCAATGACGATAAAGAGCTGATTCTCTGTTGTCCAGTCAGTAATTTAAAGCACCTGTCTTAATTTGGAATTCAGTTCCACATGACCTTTATTGATGAAGTGACTGATTGTCTTTAATGTTACTCCTACCTGGTATAACTTAATTAGGGGTGGTTTTCCCTCTGCCACCTCATTTTTCCAAAATGTATCTTTAATTCATCCACAGCAGCCCCTTGTTACATGACATTGACTTTCAGCAAAATCATTTCCTTTTTTGACACAATGATTCCACATTCTGTAACACTACCCTTGTAGCACTGTGGGCCAATCAGATACTACAAAAACTTCCACTGCTACAATCTACAATCTCATGATCTGGCATATCCCTCAGTCCACAATCACGATCAAGCCAAGGGATCACCTCAAGGTCAATGAAGAGTGCAGAAGGGCTTTCCTGAAGTAGTATCAGGCAAATGCATAAATGATGAGTGGTAAACATGGTGAATCTGCACTGCAGATGATTCGAGCGAACAAAAAGCAAAAACAAAATAATTAATTGAGCTAAACAATCAAACTCCACCACCTACAAGTCCACCTGCAAACCACAGTCAGAAATATATCATCAGTTCTTCACTGCTGAATCTAAGGCCTGGAACTTCTTGTCCAACTGGAAGTGACAAAGGAGATTGATTAGATTAGGTGATGTATTTTGTATATATAGATTTTAGTAAGGCTTTTGATTAGGTCCCTCATGGTAGGTTGATTCAGAAGATATATGGGATTCACGATGACTTGGCTATATGGATGTAGAACTGGCTTATTCATAAAACACAGAGGGTTGTGGTGGAAAGTAGGGTAAATAGCATAGACCATCAGAACCTTTTTCCCCCAGGGTAGAAATGTCCAATACTAAAGGGCTTAGCTATAAGGTGAAAGGGGGCAAGTTTAATGGTGATGTGCTCCGAACAGTCAAGTTAAATTTAAGTGCTGTTGGAGGAAGGATCCCCCTTTGCTACAATCAGCATAATTTGAAGATATCAACTTTGTGCAAATTAATGATTGATTTCTACTGACAGCTGCATTCTACAATGTTGCTCAAATCCAATGAAATAGCTATAATGAGCTGCCTGGCCTCTATTTCAGTAATTCTCTATCATTCTAATGATGATGCTGAAAAAGTTGCATTGGCCTTCAAAAACCAGTAACTGGTGCCCTATAAATCATAATTGTTCAAGTACAGCATGACAGAGCAGGACAGGAAGGGTGATGCTGTTGTGGTGACAGTGAGGAGAAAGGACACAGAACTCCCAACAGAACTGTTCCTATGATCATGGAATAGCATGCAATGCATTTATATTTCATTTCAGATATCCCACTGAAATATGTCACATGTGCTAGTGAGAACTTCCACCTACAATAGGTCAAATCCAGATTTGCTGCCAATTGTCAAAGTCATCGGGGTGTGAATATTTTGGTTATCATTTTCCTTCCAAACTGTAAATAATCATAACATCTTGTAATTTGCCAACACTCTGTATAAGGGTGGTCACTGAGGCACTACTTAAAGAGATCTCTTGCTGAAGCATTGGCATATCAGAATTGAATTGTCGTGTTTCATTTAATTCAAATAGAAAGGATATTACTTTTACTTCACCTAATCTACCACAGATTCAATGGACACTTTCCTATGTGTTGGGAAAGTTGGACTGTTGTACTGTTAGACTGCACAGATATTAAGGAATTAGTATGGCTGAGCAGAAAGCTGGACTTCAGCTTCAGCTCATGCCCAAGACATCTCGATATTCTGTGTTATTACGGTGGGTAAAAGTCAGTTGGCCTAAGCAGATTTACATGCTCATGAATGAAGACCACAATTTAAAAATGGCTGTTTATGAAATATCACAAAACATAGAAGGGAAAGATACATGTGTAATATACTTTAACATGTGCTCTAGATTTCAGTAAGCCCACATCTCACCCCTTTTATACATTTTCTGTCTTAGAAACAAAAATATCTTGTAAAGATAATTATACCTTGGCTGTTGATTCTGATATTCATTGGTATTTGGGCTGTCATAGCCAGTAGATTCTGTTGAATAACCCGCTGCATCAGTCGCTGCTGTTCTTCCATCCCAACTACCAACTTCTTCTCTGGAGGTTCTCCGGACTCAAGCTTTTCTCTCAACTGGTCTAATGCTACAGCTTGTGCAGCAACTGCAGCCTGAGCTGCAGCTACCTGGTGACCAGTTAGTGAAATTGGAAGTCTAGCCCCCAGCGTCAGTGGAATAACTGAATCTTCCTCTGCAAAACCAATGATACACATCAACACAAGTTGTATGAAACTATGCAAAACTAATATTTAGAAATTATTAGTACTGTACGCTCAAACAATATGAGACTTAGTGAAGATAAAGAACAATTGCAAAAACAATGTCTAATACTTTCTCCCTTTCTTTACAAAAAAGTGAGATGATTTCCATGCTTCAAAACAATTAATTAATCTAAAACTAATGTTGATTGTAAACACACACATCTACTGGGCTAAATCACCTGTATAAGCTCTCCAGTTCTCTATAATCACAAAGCCAAAAAATATCAATAAATTGATGTTCAGCTGATAGATCAATATCCTTAACATGCTGCCTCTGCCCATAAATGTGAGTATTCCCAGCACTTTGTTTTTATTAGAGATTTCCAACATTTGCAATTTTTCCACCATCTCAACCAAGGGCCGAATGGCCTCCTCCTGCACCTATTTTCTATGTTTCTTTCGGTGTAATCTGGAGGCAGATTTTTTTGTTGTCCTAAAATTGCTAGTTACCTCCACGTAGATCATGCTGTTTGGTTCACAATGGCTTCCAGCAGAGTCTTCTGGCTCCCAGCACTTCTCCAAAACGCAGCACAGCAAATAGGCTGTGTCAGCGCAGCCAACTTAACAGTTCTCAAAAAGAAAAACACTGACAACTGGCGAAGACAATCCACCACCCTTTTAACTATGTGTGTTTGGGGGGCTTTGAATGATTATTCACAAATATTCAGTAATACTTAATGTAAACAAAATATTGTTAAAACATGTCATTACAAAGCAATTGGACCTTACCGATAAAAATATTAGAACTAAGTAAGTAATAACATTTCAAAGACTTAAATAGCTCCCAGAAGCTGGGGCCTCCTATTCATTTGAATGGGATCTGCCATGCTTGTGCTGAATGGAGGTTCACCAGAACAGGAAGGTTGGTGGCATGAAAAGGAAGGCAAATTATTATCTGAATGGTGTCCGGTTAGGAAAAGGGGAAGTACAACAAGACCTGGGTGTCCTTGCACATCAATCACTGAAAATAAGCATGCAGGTACAGCAGGCAGTGAAGAAAGCTAATGGCATTTTGGCTTTCATAACAAGAGGAGTTGAGTATAGGAGCAAAGAGGTCCTTCTGCAGTTGTACAGGGCCCGGGTGAGACCACACCTAGAGTATTGTGTGCAGTTTTGGTCCCCTAATTTGAGGAAGGACATTCTTGCTATTGAGGGAGTGCAGCGTAGGTTCACAAGGTTAATTCCCGAGATGGCGAGACTGTCATATGATGAAAGAAAGGAGCGACTGGGCTTATATTCACCGGAATTTAGAAGGATGATAGGGGATCTTATAGAAACATATACAATTATTAAGGGATTGGACATGCTAGATGCAGGAAACGTGTTCCCGATGTTGGGGGAGCCTAGAACCAGGGGCCACAGTTTAAGAATAAGGGGTAGACCATTTAGAACTGAGATGAGGAAGAACTTTTTCACCCAAAGAGTTGTGAATTTGTGGAATTCTCTGCCTCAGAAGGCAGTGGAGGTCAATTCACAGGATGCATTCAAAAGGTAGTTAGATAGAGCTCTTCGGGCTAGCGGAATCATGGGTTAGGGGGAGAAGGCAGGAACGGGGTACTGATTGTGGATGATCAGCCATGATCACATCGAAGGGCCAAATGGCCTACTCCTGCACCTATTGTCTATGTATCTAACAGCCTTGGGGCATGCAGCAGCCCAGACAATCATACCAACTGTTATCTGAGATCCCATGTCTGGTTACTGGGGCTTATGCTGGGGTTTGAGTATAGGAGCAGGGAGGTTCTACTGCAGTTGTACAGGGTCTTGGTGAGACCACACCTGGAGTATTGCGTACAGTTTTGGTCTCCTAATCTGAGGAAGGACATTCTTGCCATAGAGGGAGTAAAGAGAAGGTTCACCAGACTGATTCCTGGGATGTCAGGACTTTCATATGAAGAAAGACTGGATAGACTCGACTTGTACTCGCTAGAATGTAGAAGATTGAGGGGGGATCTTATAGAAACGTACAAAATTCTTACGGGGTTGGACAGGCTAGATGCAGGAAGATTGTTCCCGATGATGGGGAAGTCCAGAACAAGGGGTCACAGTTTAAGGATAAAGGGGAAATCTTTTAGAACTGAGATGAGAAAAACATTTTTTACACAGAGAGTGGTGAATCTCTGGAATTCTCTGCAACAGAATGTAGTTGAGGCCAGTTCATTGGCTATATTTAAGAGGGAGTTAGATGTGGCCCTTGTGGCTAAAAGGATCAGGGGGTATGGAGAGAAAGCAGGTACAGGATACTGAGTTGGATGATCAGTCATGATCATATTGAATGGCGGTGCAGGCTCGAAGGGCCGAATGGCCCACTCCTGCACCTATTTTCTATGTTTCTATCTCCCTCCATTCGTGCAGGCACTGGGGTGGGAAATCTACCCAATTACTTTTCAAAAGCTAATTAAAAATTAGATTCTCAATGTGCCCAATAAGAGGAGTGGTATTTCTTCTAAATTATTTACAAAATCATAATACGTACCTTTCTTTATTTTCACCAGCTGGCTTATGGGGCTGCCATTAGTTGTTGCTGGACCTGGCATAGGCACTTGCATTTTGGGAGAGGATAACACTGAAGCTGGTCCACCAGGAGAGTAGTTATAAAGACTTGATCCAAAGCTATGTCTTCGACCTTCCCGCCGATTACTATCAATAGCAATCTGCAATTCATTAGGAGAGCTCAGACCTCTCTTCTCACATTCATATGGATAGAGGTATTTCATATATCTAAAAGAGAATTGAGACAAGCTGTTATTTGGAACAAGAAAAAGACTGGTTACATTTACAATTATGGGACCGCAGTTGTTTACAATATAAATTAATGATCCAGCTGAAGGGTTAAAAGTATAATAGGCAAATTTGTAGAATGCACAAAGCTGGGTGGCAGTGTGAACTGTGAAGAGGATGCTATGAGGATGCAGGGTGACTGGCACAGGTTGGGTGAGTGGGCAGATGCAGTTTAATGTGGATAAATGTGAGGTTATCCACTTTGGTGGCAAAAACTGGAAGGCAGATTATTATCTAAATGGTGTCAAGTTGGGAAAAGGGGAAGTATAACGGGATCTGGGGGTCCTTGTTCAGCAGTCATTGAAAGTAAGCATGAAGGTACAGCATGCAGTAAAGAAAGCGAATGGCATGTTGGCCTTCATAACAAGAGGAGCTGAGTATAGGAGCAAAGAGGTCCTTCTGCAGTTGTACAGGGCCCTAGTGCGACCACACCTGGAGTATTGTGTGCAGTTTTCGTCTCCAAATTAGAGGAAGGACATTCTTGCTATTGAGGGAGTGCAGCGTAGGTTCACCAGGTTAATTCCTGGGAATGATGGGACTGTCATATGTTGATAGAATGGAGCAGCTGGGCTTGTATACTCTGGAATTTAGGAGGATGAGAAGGGATCTTATTGAAACATATAAGATTATTAAGGGTTTGGACACGCTAGAGGCAGGAAACATGTTCCCGATGTTGGGAGAGGCCACAACCAGGGGCCACAGTTTAAGAATAAGGGATAAGCCATTTAGAACGGAGATGAGGAAAAACTTTTTCACACAGAGAGTTGTGAGTCTGTGGAATTCTCTGCCTCAGAAGGCGGTGGAGGCCGATTCTCTGGATGCTTTCAAGAGAGAGTTAGATAGAGATCTTAAAGATAGCAAGGGATATGGGGAAAAGGCAGGAACGGGGTACTGATTGTGGATGATCAGCCATGATCACATTAAATGGCAGTGCTGGCTCGAAGGGCCGAATGGTCTACTCCTGCACCTATTGTCTATTGAAATCCAACATTCATGATACAATTGTCAATACCATGCAAACTAGGAGTAATATTCACAAGGTACAACAAATAGAAATCTATTTAGGCATGTAACTGTGCTTAATGTTCTAAGTGATGATCATTAAAACAAGTAATTACTAATTAAGTCATACAAATGAAACTGAGATACTGGAACAACAGAGGAACATTTTAATTTTCACAATTAGTATATGTTTTTTGGAATTATTATACCATTTTGCAGATTTCTTTTGAAACCAACAATTAAAGGGTGACAAAAATAAAGCAAAGTAACCAGTCTCACAATATATATATATTTTAAATGTAACCATTACTTCAAATGAAAAAGCTGTAGGGGCAATGCACACGCATACATGACACTCTCATAATCCAATGATTCTGTAATAAAATTTCCAACCCAGATTACAAGTCATTCATAGGTTATGGCAAGACTCGGTTCCTGTGAATGGTTTGTAATCTAAACATTTTGCAATTCAGAATTGCGACCACGAACCATAGCAGAAGATGCCTGCAGCCCCACAACAGCCGGTGAATTCATACCAGCAGTCTCTCAAATGGGCTTCACACAAGTCAAGTGTTCGTAAAATGTGGAGGACCTGTATATCACATGTAAAGTCTTTTTGCTGGAAGGAATAGAGAAATAGCATGCTCTCAAATGCAGGCATTGTGCAGCAGTTGCAGGACATTGTGAAGAACAAGGGAAATGTTCGTAATAGTGGTGCTGTTTGATACTCAGGGGCATAGGTAGGAGAAGGTATGAGATCCTACAACATGTGTCTGGAGAGCTTGATAGTAGCTACTTAAAGGGGAAGAACTCAAAAGGCGACTATAGGAATAGAAGAATTGGTCAGATGAATGCCTGACTAAAGGAATGGAGCAGACTGATGAGCTTTACGTTCCCGAGTCCTTGGGACTACTTCTGGGAAGGCGAGACCTGCACAAAGGTAACGGGTCGCACCTAAACTAGAAGGCAGTCAACATCCTTGTGGAGAGGTTGTTGCTGGTAAAACGTGTAAGAAGGAACTACAGATGCTGGTTTATGCCAGATGCTGGTTCTACCAGATAGACACAAAATGCTGGAGTAACTCAGCAAGTCAGACAACATCTCTAGAGTGGTATGTGACGTTTCGGGTCAGAATCCTTTGGTCTGAAGAAGGGTTACGACTTGAAACGTCACCTATTCTTTTTCTCCAGAAATGCTGCCAGCTGAGTTACTCCAGCACTTTGTGTATCTTCTGCTTCCTGGTGTTATTGGGAAAGATGTAAACTGAGTTGGCAGGAGAATGGGGCTCAGAGCAGATGTTCAGATAAAGACACACAGCACATAGATGAAAGAATGTTGGTCAGCCCAGCAGAGTAAATGCACATCACAGGAAAACAAAGCTAAATCACATTTATTTCAATGTAAGCTATCTAACTAGGCAAATTCAAGTCTTTAGTTAACAAGTGAGACTATTATATTGTTGCCATCATTGAGACATGACTGAAGGCAGGCAAGACTGGCAGCTCGGTATTCCAGGGCATGGAATTTTCAGACAGCACACAGAGGGATGGAAAGCATGTGTGGCAAGGAATGCAATACTCCAGCACTGAGGGAGGATATCCTAGAAGGCCCCTTAAACACGATCATAAGGTCTGCATTATGCTGTGGGTGTAGTGCAGATCTCTGAACAATCAAAGGAGGCAGAGGTACAGATATGTAGGCAAATAAGCAAATAACAGAGTAATTAATAAAAATAGACTTATAGTATTAGGGGATCTCAATTTCCTAAATATTAACCGAGATTACCTTTGTGCAAAAGTCTCAGAAGAGGTAGATTTTTTGAGGCTATGCAGAATATGCAGATGTGGGAAAGAACATTATTGGACCTTATCTTTGGGTATATAACGAGTCAAATGAAGGGAGTGTCAGGACGAGGGTGGGAGGACCTGTTAAAAGTAGTCTGAGAGCATCTACTTGCACGTGAAGCCAGAAGGTATGTGAGATCCTGAGTGAATACTTTTCATCAATATCAAAGAAAACCGATTTTGTGGATGAAGGATTCAGTGTTGAGATTCTAGTGCAAGTCTTCATACATGATGTTGAAATTCTAGTGCAAGTCTTCATACATGATGTTGAAATTCTAGTGCAAGTCTCCATACATGAAGTGGAGATACTCAATGCCTTAGTGGGCTTAAAGTTAGATAAATCCCCAGGGCTAGCTAAGATTTATTCCAAATTGCTCAAGGAGGCAAAGGAAGAGATTGCTGGGCTTCTGACGGAGATTTTTCAATCTTTGCTGGCCACAAGTAAGGTATCGGATGACTAAAGGACTATAAATGTGGTGCCTTCTTTTAAAGTGGGGCTGCCTCAGAAAGTGGTGGAAACAAGAGTCGCTAACAGCACCTAAGAAACGTCTAGACAAGCAGTTGGATCACCAATGCACAGAACGCCAAGCGTTGGAAGAATTGATTAATACAAGTGGCTTCCCACTGGTTGGCGTGTGATCAGGTAGGCCGAGTGGCCCGCTTCCTTGCTTTATAACTCGCTGTTAAGCTTGGAAATCATTAAAAAAAAAAACTGGTCAATGAAATGCACTTTCCCTGTATTCAACAGCTCCAAATCAGTTTTTAAGATAAATTAGGTTTTCTCCGCTTAGAAATTAATTCAGGTTAACCTCAACTGGATATATGTTTTTTTTCTTGTTCACATTCATCTTCAATAGTATTCTTCAAAAAACAAACTTTACTTGATGTTCAGAACATCTTTATAAATTCTTTATAAATATTTTATTAATTTAAAATGTGTTATGTTATTTCCTTCACAAATAGAGGGCACCTCTAGGCACATCACTGCATTTCTTTTTAGGATAGGTGTGGTTACTATTGTAATAATGAAAAATGCATTGGTCAATTTATTCCATAAACAATGAGAAACAATCTGAAGATTCCGATTTAGTTATTGGCCTGGGCAGAGAATGCCCCTTCTTATCCATCAATGGGGTCATCAAAGTCCCACAGTGACAAAGTGTTCTCAGTTCAACCTCACAACAGGAAGGCAGTTAAGAGTTGTGCTCAAGTTGCCTGCCTGTTAAATTGGAAAATTGTCTGGCATAGTAAAGATTACTGATTTGAGAACAAAGACATTTTAATTTACAAAAAGGTACAATCCTGTTGCTTGGCACATTTTAAAACTGCACCCAGCAATTCTCCTGCAAATATCACCATTTTAAACCTTCATTTTTAACTCACTGAGTTCTGAGCGTAAAAGCAGCACTTGTGATAGAAGTGGGTAAGTTCAGGCCTTTGGTAATTTCCCTCCAAAGCTTCTTATTAATGACTTCCACTAGGCCCCCTTTCTCAGTGACCAATACGTAGAGCATATAAAGATCCAGAACCTGCTTGGCCATTATAGGAATCCGATTGACTGGAGTCCCTAAAAACAAGAGGCATATTTAATAATAACTCAATGGAATAAAGATCACATGATCCACAACATCTTCTTAATTCATCAAGTTTATCTATTGTTGCATTTAAGATTGTGCCTAACTCTTGTACACTATCTGATTGCACATATCACCATTGATATCACTTTAAATTACAATTTGTTCAGATTAGTTCCATTAAATCCTGACTTTCTATATCCACTTATAGATTACTCCCCTATTGCCTGCCACAATACAAATATCAACAAAAGCCTAGTTCATATTAAAAAAAAGTCTGTTTATATATTCAATATTAACAAACTAGTTTAGAACATGGGCCCTGCACATTTACCCACTCCTTTATATTTGAAAATGTTGAATCTTGCTGAAACACGTCCCATGGATAAAGCCAGGTCTATAGCTATTTGGCTAAGTGAGCATTCTCCTTTATAAGCTGACCATGTTGACGAGCTTCTTAAGCAGTTTTAATAGATGGCCACCCCTACTGATAATTCCAGCAGCATTCACGAGTCAACAATCAAGAGTTAAAGCTACAATGCATTGCTAAATCATTGCAATTTTAAAAAAAAATCAACCATACAAAATGTTTACATCTTAAGCTCCAAGGAAGGATCGCAGCCCAATGTGACAAATAGAAAAAGCTATTTGGTGCTATTGCAAGGATGTAATCCTGAGTGGTTTATATGGCACTGGTGAGGCCACATTTGGAATATAGTGAGCCGTTTTGGACCCATATCCAAGAAAAGATATCCTGGTTTTGGAGAGGGTCCAGAGGAGATTTACGAGAATAATTGGGTTTACATACGAGGAGTGTTTGAAGGCTTTTGGCCTGTACTCGCTTGAGTTTAGATGCATGAAGGGGGATCTCATTGAAACCTACCAGATAATGAAAGGCCTAGATAGAATGGACCCTTAGAAGATGATTCCAGTAATGGGAGAGTCTAGAATCAGAGGGCAAAGACTCAGAATAAAAGGATGTATATTATATAAAATAACTATATTAAGATTTCTATCAAAACCCCACAAAAAAATGAAATTATCAGGCATTTATGAGCCACTGCAGTTAGGGTACAGAATTAGTTTATAAGCAGAATAAAGTTCTTAGCTTCAGCTAGGTATATTTCCACTAATTCTGAAATATATTCCACAGATCATTTGAATATTTATTTGAATATTTCATCATTAGATGAAAACAAGCACTATCCAAGAACATTAACCTCTGTTGAAACAAAGGTTATGCCACCTACACAAACTTAGCACTTGTTATAATGTGTCATCATTTTCCCAATACAAATTCCCTAAAACAAATCTCTATATACAATAGATTTTGATTATAAACTTCTAGCACAGTAAACAGATAATAGACATATTTTGAAAAAAAAAAAAATGAAGACTTAATCCCAAGAGTATAAAAGAGAAGACATGCAAAATGTGGTCGGGAAGCATGATTCATTTTCCATCTTCCAATCCACCTTGTTGCAGCCTTGGTACCTTTATCTATCTGGACTTTCTGTGTAGCTGTGGTACAATATTCTGTACTCTGTTTTCCACTATCTGATTCACCAATATATAGCATGATTTTCCTGGATAGTATGCAAAACAAAGTTTTTCATTGTACCCTAGTACACCTGTCCAATACCAATCTGATACCCAAACACTGCAAACAAATCCATAAGAAATTTAGATAGGAATTGGAAATTTGTTTAACAGTTTAACACTAAGAAATTCTGGCTGCTTTTATATTATTCTTTTAATTCGAATTCATCGTCTAATATCCTTGAATGTTCCGTTAATGTTTGTGCTATTCCACCTCTCTGCCACATAATAGCAGTATATTCCGAGAATGTGGCAAAACTGGATTAAATAAATCTGTACCAGGCTACAAAATATAACTTTTAATCAAAAATTGAGTGGAACTGATTCATGAATGCTGGTTTCCCAAACCTACATAAGATAATTTACAGAAACTTTTCCTAAGATTTTGTTTTGAAATCGCAAAGCATCAGAACATTGTACTTTATAGAGAAAACAACGTCTACACGTTGAAAATGAAACAAATGTAATCAATTAGCAGTTCTCACCACGCCACTGTCCCCCACCTCACCAAAAAGTCCAATGGTAGCATTTTATAAAGGATAAGTTACCTGCATTAAAGAATGGGCTATTGATTGTAAGGATCACTTTCTTATTTTTATGTGGGAATTTTGCAAATGAAGCAGATTTAATAATTTTATGGCTCGTGTAGGATTTTCCATAAAATTCTTAAGATAATAAATGAATTTCCCAATATCACTTATTATGTTGCAAAACATTGCTTCAAAATTATACCAATCCTCTGTTTTGTACAATTCAATGTCAAACACAATGGGTAAGGTGGCATGTTAATCAGTTTCCGCTTCCAAGGTCCCACAAGTAGATAATAATTAAAGATATATTCACTCCCCCCACACAACCCCTAATATAGTTGAACAGCCTACCAGCTCTTACTGGCTAGATTTGCACATGAATAAATATCTTATGAAGTTTAAGCAAGCTGCCAACAAATTATGGAATTATTGTCCTCGGAAGAGGAGAAAATTAGTCATGATGAGGGAGTTGGTGGGGGATATGATGGAGGCAGAGGACGGTACTAGGTTTGACACTTTTACCTCTCTTCTGCATGAAACTGAAAAGATCATCCAAAAATTCTTTCCTTCTTGGGTCACTGTTCAGTTCATAAAGCTGTAAAAAAGAACACAATAAAGTACATTAAAAAGGAAATTAAGCAAATTAACTTCTGCCCATTATCATAATGGGTTGATCAAAAACAGCATTCAGTAGGCATGTAGATGTTTTGAATACAAAAAAATGCACTCTCAAAAGATATTCAAAAAACAGTAGAACAATAAATTAATAAATGCAGACAAGAGATGGGTGGGAAAAGGGGGGGGATTAGATATATAAAACTGGGATATTCAGTGTTCGTAGCATTGGGCTGTAAGCTACTCAAGTGGAGAATGGTTAGCAACCAGGAGATCCAGTAGGCCTTGACGGACCAAGTGCAAGTGTTCGGCAACAGTTGCAGAGTCTACATTTGATTTTGCCGATATAACAATGGATGCTGTGAGCAAGGTTAGAGATGGTGCATGTAATCCTCTGTCTCATATTCATCCCCCCCTTCCAAAGATTCTCTACCCACCCCCACCCCCCCATCTTCTCGGTGCCCCATCTGGACTCACACACACACTGTCCAATCACCTACATTTCATCCTTTGGATTCAGAATTTACAACTCCTCCATCCTTATCTCATACTTTTTGTTTTTTTAAATCTCACCCCTTTGTCTACCCCTTTTCTCTTCCAGCTCTCTCATCACCCCCCCATTCAGTTTGAAGAAGGGTCCTGACCCGAGACGTCACCTATTCTCCACTCCAGCACTTTGTCGTAAACCAGCATCTGCAGTTCCTTGTTCCTCCATTTTATCTTCCACATCCACAAGACCAGGGTCTAATATATTACGGATGACATAGTTACCAGTAATCAGTCTGAAGAAGGGCCTTGACCCGAAACGTCACCCATTCGTTCTCTCAGAGATGCTGCCTGTCCCGCCGAGTTATTACAGCATTTTGTGTCTACATAGTTTCCATATCAATTCCTAGGTATTACAATATCATCCACAAAAATGAACCAGAGTTAACTCCAGGTTCTTACTAAACAAAAACAACCAACAAATATCAAAACCTAAGCAAAATTCACGATTCTTTGCAAATTCAATTGAAGCCAGCATGAAGTCATGCAATCTCTGCACTCCAGCAACAAGATAATGACAGAACAGAGAAAATGGCTAGAGGCCAATGCAAGCCTATGAATAATACTCCTATTTGAATGTCTTGTGGGATATGTGGAGCACAAATACTTCTATTCTAAACCTTATGTAGAGTCTAAATGAATTCAGTCTTGGCCTTTGCCCTCAATTTCCAGTAATTATTTTTTTCTACTTATTTTTCTCTATTCCTTTTAAAAACTGACCTATTCCTTAATCCTTTACAAACAATTTTGCATCAAACTAAACTTACAACTGATCAGACATAATATCTTTGCCTGATCAATACCCTAATAGTTTTGAATATCTCCCAACTATTTTTCTTGGATGTTCATTCATAACCAAAGTTCTTATTTCCAGCTGTTCTTCTAAAAGTACAGCAATAACGTTTTTTTCCCCCCATATGAAATGAAAAGCGTCACACTTTTGTGTCATGTCTAGTTAGTCAATCTACTTGATAACTTTCTGAGATATGAAGTAGGAAGTGAGGTGACTCCTACAACAAATCTTAATAGGCAAGCTGAGAAGATGCCTTCCTTGTTGGGGTTCATGGCCAAAATCACACGCTGAGTAATTTGCATCTTGCAATTTTTTCTGGAGCCATGTGTACCTTCTATCTGGAATTTGGTGCGTGTCAGTAGCCAGTACATTGACTGTTGTTTCCTTAAAAGACTGCCATGATTTTAAACAGTTCTTTATGAATGAGGTTGGTATTGATATTTTTTTCCATTTCAGAGCAGCCTTAACAAATGGCAGGTAGGGGAATGTGAGCAAACAGTTACTCAGGTGATAGGCAAAATGCTTTGTCACTGTTACAGATGGTGGAGGCACAGGAGGTCATAGTGTTGAGGAATTACAGAGGTAGTCGGCGCAAAGTCAGACAGGGATTTGAAAATAGGATGATAATTACTTCCAAGTAGTAGAAATAAGGAACTCCAGATGCTAGTTTACAAAAAAAAGACAAAGTGCCAAAGTAACAAAGCAGCATCTGTGAACAGCATTAGAAAGAAGAGTCCTAACCCAAATCGTCACCTATGAGAATTACTTAACTAGGAATCACAATAGATCAGCAAGCAGAAGAATTGCTTAACAGGAATTGGTACGTTAGGTCCTCAGCAGTGAAGTTTTAGATAACTTTGTTTATAGAAACTAGAACGAAGAGTGCATTGGAATAGCAAAGTTGAGGTAAAAACATGGATCAAGGTTTTGACTTCAGAATGAACAAGGCAGAGGTGCTGTAGATGAAAATGACCAATATTGATGAAGATGACATGGACAATGGCTCAAAATTCAACTCAAGATCATATAACATCTACTCGTGAACAATCTTGTTCACTTGCAGACCAGGGAAAGGAATGAAGTTGAGAGCCATGGAACAAAGTTTGCAACAGCAACCACAGGAAATAATTTCACTCTTCCTTAAACAGTAATAATACTGCACTACAACACTGCAATATTATATTGCACACTGCAATAATCACAAGACTTTGATAGTGACAGACTAGGAGATTTTCCAGTCTATTGAAAATTATTCCTATCAAAACACCAACACACATTTCACTTTTCATTTTTAAACTCATTTCACAATTATATAATGCACTGAACTCAATGAGTTTCAAATGGAGTGTGAGAAGCAGAACCCAGTGAATTAAAAGGAGCATGGTAAATAGGAACTGGTGAGTTTAAAGGATGCATGGGAAGCAGAGCCCGGTGACTATAAAGAGAGCAGGAAATGGAGCAAGGTTTTGACTAGGAAAAGAAAACTAAGAGAATGTTCAAAGTAAACACTCTGCAATTTGTGGAAACAAAGAAATGCAGATGCTGGTTTATACCAAAAACATTTCCGACACCTCCTACATGATCCAACCATTAATCACATCTTCCTATCTCAGCCTCTTTCTGCCTTCCGCAGAGAATGCTCCCTCCACAATTATAGACAATAGGTGCAGGAGTATGCCATTCGGCCCTTCGAGCCAGCACCGCCATTCAATGTGATCATGGCTGATCATCCCCAATCAGTACCCCGTTCCTGCCTTCTCCCCATATCCCCACCGCTATTTTTAAAAACCCTATCTAGCTCTCTCTTGAAAGCATCCAGAGAACCTGCTTCCACCCCCCTCTGAGGCAGAGAATTCCACAGACTCACCACTCTCTGTGAGAAAAAGTGTTTCCTCGTCTCCGTTCTAAATTGCTTACTCCTTATTCTTGAACTTGTCCAAGCCCTTAACAATTCCTTGGTTCACTCATCCCTTCCCACCTAAACCACCACCTCCCCAGGTACTTTACCCTGCAACCACAGGAGTTTGAGTTCAGTTTATTGTAACGTTTACCGAGGTATAGAGAAAAGATTTTGTTGCATGCTAATCAGTCAGCGGAAAGACAATACATGATTACAATCAAGCCAACCACTGTGTACTAATACATGATAAAAGAAATAACGTTTAGTGCATGGTAAAGTACAGTAAAGTCTGATCAAAGATAGTCCGAGGATCTCCAAAGAGGTAGGTAGTAGCTCGGGACTGCTCTCTAGTTCTTGGTAGGGTGGTTCAGTTGTTTCAGTTACCAATTCCACAGTTCATTACATTGTATCCTCCTTGAGATGACATCTTCTCTAACCAACAATGGGCCAAACAGGGCACCACCCTACCCGAGGTCTTTTGTGGCCAGCCCTGATTGGTCCTGGTCTTTTCTCGCCTCCAGCTATTCACATCACATCCAACCCCTACTTTAAGTCTGAAGAAGAGTCCCGACATCACCTATTTTTTTATCTCCAGAGATGTTGTTTGAGCCACTGAGTTGCTGCAGCATTTTGTAACTAAATCTGTAATTTATTTTGTGTTTGCAGCAGTGCAAGTTGTGGATTGGACCAGAATAAATTTATTCAGTAGCAGATACTAATGAGTGGCTAGGTGCCAAACTGACAGGATTTCTGAACAACTGGATACCAGATTATTGGAGTTTTAGTGTTTTTATTTAAAGGTAATTTCTGCCTGAACAGTACTGAATGGTTGGTCAAGCATTCTAAAATGTTGTGATGATACAAGCACCTTGGAAGAGGTGACATGGTGAAGTTGGGTGGTAGTAGTCTTGGTGGAAACACATGCCAATTTTGAACAATACAACCAAACAGCTGCACACAGATACAAAATGAAACCGAGAAAAAAAAAGACATATCTGGAGACAACAGTCTAATGTTGAAAAGAGAAGTCACTGCTGTAAATTCTCTAACTTTAACTAGAGAATTGAAAACTGAATGTATGGTTTAGAATAACAAGGAACTCTGAACAAAGTATTTGTCCTCAATCTTTGGTTCCCCTACCTCTTGAAGGAACAAAGACTCTGGTCTGTACCTTTCACCCCACCCACCTCTACATCCAGGTCATCATTCTATAAAATTTCCGTCGCTTCCCATGTAATCCCACCACCAGTCACATGTTTCTATCCCCACCCCTTTCCACTCCCTTCAAACCTCCTTGGTTCACTCATCCCTCCCCATCCAACCACCCCCTTCCCAGGTACCTTTCCCGGCAACCGCATGAGATGTAACATGTGTGCCTACACCTCCTCCCACACAACCATCCCGAGACCCCAACAGCCCTATCTGGTGATACAGGGGTTCACATGCACCTCCTCTAACCCCATCTACTGCATTTGGTGCTCATGACATGGCCTCCTTTATATCGGCAAGACCAAACATATACTAGGTGAATGCTTACGCTCAGTCCACCAAGGCCTGATGGATCTCCCAGTTGCTAACCATTTTACTTCTTTTCCATTCTCCTACTGACTTTTCTGTCCTGGACTTCCTCCACTGGCAGAGTGAGGCCACCACATGAAGATTGAATTCTCCAATTTTAGTTAACTAACCAACAACCCCCCCCCTCTCATGTGCCCTACTTGGATGTACAACCCATTTTCCCCACAATCCAACCCCTTTTCTGCTTACCCCAACCCCCCTCCCCTTCTTGCCATATTCCTTCCTCTAGCTTCACATTTCACACCCCTGTTCTCATCTTACAGCCTTTTGTCTTTTCATCTCTGGTCTTTGCCCAATCAATCACTGGCATCATCTGTATCCCCCATCACTTGCCTGGCTTTATCCTGTTCCGCCTCTTTTCCAGCATTCTCCCCCCTACTACAATGAGTCTGAATGTGGGTTAGGCAGCATCTCTGGAGACCTATTCATGTCCTCCAAAGATGCTGCCTGACCCGCTGAGTTACTCCATCACTTAGTGTCTTTTTAGATAAACCAGTATTTGCAGTTGCTCATGTCTGACGTATTTCCTTCTTTGTTACACATGTACAATTTCTTTATTACACATGTACAATGTCCTCTCTCATTAACTACCGCCCAATCTCAAACCTTCCCTTTCTTTCAAAAACCCAGGAGCGTATCGTTGCGTCACAACTTCATTCCCACCTCCTTGCGTATAACCTACTTGAACCCCTCCAATCTGGCTTTCGCCCCCTCCATAGCACAGAAACTGCTCTCCTCAAAGTCCTCAACGACCTCCTCACCTCTGCTGACACTGGTTCCCTCAACATCCTCATCCTCCTCGACCTGAGCGCAGCCTTCGATACAGTGAACCACAACATCCTGCTCACCAGACTCAAAGACCTCGGCATTGAAGGCTCGGCACTCAGCTGGCTCCGTTCCTACCTTTCCAACAGATCCCACTTCATCTCTCTCCACAACCACACCTCTGCTACAGCCACAGTCACTCAAGGCGTTCCCCAAAGCTCCGTACTCGGCCCCCTCCTCTTCATCATCTACATCCTCCCCCTTGGTCAGATACTCCGCCACTTCAACCTGGACTTCCACTGTTACGCCGATGACACCCAGATCTACCTCGGCACCAAATCCCCCCACAACCCCCCCCTCTCTCATATCAACTCCTGTTTGTCAGCTATAAAAACCTGGATGCAACATAACTTCCTCAAACTCAACAGCGATAAGACAGAATTCCTCCTCATAGGCTCCAAAGCCACACTCAGCAAAATCAATAACCCCTCTCACCATCGACGGCACCACTGTCTCCCCATCTCCCAAGGCCCGCAACCTTGGCGTGATCTTTGATTCCACCCTCTCCCTTGAGCCTCACATCCGCCATGTCATTAAAACCTCCTTCTTTCATCTCCGCAACATCGCCAAACTCAGACCCTCTCTCACACCTCCCGCTGCTGAAAGACTCATCCATGCCTTCATCTCCTCCCGACTGGACTATTGCAACTCACTTCTCCTTGCCATCAGCTCCACCTACATCAACCGACTCCAACTGGTCCAGAACGCAGCCGCCCGACTCATCACCCACACCAAATCCTGGCATCACATCACTCCAGTCCTCAAACAACTTCACTGGCTTCCCATCTCCCACCGGATCACCTACAAAATCCTGACCCTCACCTACAAAGCCCTCCACCATCTGGCCCCCCCATATCTCACTGACCTCCTCTCCCCCTACCAACCCTCACGGTCCCTCAGATCCACATCAGCCGGTCTCCTCTCCATCCACAAGTCCAACCTCAGCAGTTTTGGGGACAGAGCCTTCTCCAGGGCAGCTCCCAGGCTCTGGAACTCCCTCCCCCAACTGATCCGCAATTCCGTGTCCCTCACCATCTTCCAGTCCCGCCTCAAGACCCATCTCTTCACCTCTGCCTATCCTTTGCCCCACGTCCCCCTCCCTTTTCATCTGTGCATTAATTGCCTCATATTGTGTTTTGAATTGTATTCTGTCTTTACTTTGTGTACTAGTCATGTCTCTACTATTTATTTCATTCCCCTTACATGTTTTTCCTCTACCTGCTAAATTTTTGTAAGGTGTCCTTGAGACTCTTGAAAGGCGCCCATAAATAAAATTTATTATTATTATTATTAATTTACACTTCCACTGTTTGATGGCTCATTTACCATGGAGCTAAAAAATCTTTTTACATGTTCATAAATACAAAATACTACTGCTACTCCAGAATAAAAGAATTGGAAATACAACCTCACATTTTATTAATGGCCTTAGAACTATTCAAATGAAGCAATATTTTACTAAGCATCAACTTGATGAAAATTTTGATCTATTAAGGATACAATTGATATCACACACACCTTTTTTTTGTTTTAATCTGGCAATTTAAAATTTAGTTTCATGTTTCCTACCACACTCCATCATGTATGCCAAATAAGGTGCAGACACAGAATCTCAAGAGAAAAGATAAGCTTGCAATCTCATTGAATTTTAGTATTTCTACAGCACACTCCCAACAATTTACACCAATACTACTTTGTAGATAACTTGGGCCTTTCTTTTCACTTTTCCCATGCCGTACTCTCCACCACCTCCTCTGTCCTTTCATCAACTACCCAAATCTCTAGTCTTGGTAATCATCTCCACCCTTACCTTCTTCACCCAATTCATCTGCCAATTAACCTTACCTAGATCCACTTCTCACGTATCAGCTCTATTTCCACTCCTTTCCCTCACCACTTTCTACCAGCTTTTGCCACTTTACTCCTTCAGTCTGAAGAAGGGTCCTGGCCTGAAATGTTATCTGTCCATTTCCATCACAGATGCTGCCTGGCTCGCTGTTCCTCGAGCGAGTCAGCTTTTTGCTCAACATTTCATTATCTGTAGTCTCTTATGTCTCCATTGTTTGAAACAGCGTTTGAATTTGGAGTGAACAAAGGATAATTTGTAACTCTGCAATCTCAGCGCAACTCCTAGAAATGAACTCAACAGAAGATTCCCACTTGGTTGCTCTGCTAAAGCCATAGCACTGGTGAGAATGTTCATATATATTCTGCTCATTGGACATGACTGTCCAACTCTATGGAAAGAAAGAAACTCAAATTAAAGCAAGAAATTCTTCTGCAATGTTTAAACACAGGAGAATTATCTATGCTGTTATAAAAAAAATCAGCGGAATTAGTCTGCATTTAATTTGTCGTGAGTGACAAATGTCTCCACCTATCAATGTCTCGAAGAAGCTTTTAAGACGTCTCATCTTTAATAGTTCTGAGGATTGTGTACGTTTGTAAATCAGCAAGAGATCATAGAAACATAGAAAATAGGTGCAGGAGTAGGCCATTCGGCCCTTCGAGCCTGCACCGCCATTCAATATGATCATGGCTGATCATCCAACTCAGTATCCCATCCCTGCCTTCTCTCCATACCCCCTGATCCCTTTAGCCACAAGGGCCACATCTAACTCCCTCTTAAATATAGCCAATGAACTGGCCTCAACTACCTTCTGTGGCAGAGAATTACACAGATTCACCACTCTGTGTAAAAAATGATTTTGTCATCTCGGTCCTAAAAGACTTCCATCTTATTCTTAAACTGTGACCCCTAGTTCTGGACTTCCCCAACTTCGGGAATAATCTTCCTGCATCTAGCCTGTCCAACCCCTTAAGAATTTTGTAAGTTTCTATAAGATCCCCCCTCAATCTTCTAAATTCTAGCGTGTACTAGCAGAGTCTATCCAGTCTTTCTTCATATGAAAGTCCTGCCATCCCAGGAATCAGTCTGGTGAACCTTCTCGGTACTCCCTCTATGGCAAGAATGTCTTTCCTCAGATTAGGAGACCAAAACTGTACGCAATACACCAGGTGTGGTCTCAACAAGACCAGGGCTCGAAATTAACGGTTGCCCAGGCGCCACTGACCACTCAAAGTGCCGCCGGGCAACCTAAATGGCGAGTCATTTTGCCCGGCTTGGCAACTTGGTTTATACCGAAGATAGACACAAAAAACTGGAGTAACTCCGCGGGTCCTGCAGCATCTCTGGAGAAAAGGAACGTGACGTATTGTGTCGGCGACGGTTGTGGGAAAGTGTGGCTTGACGGAGGGTCGGAGCGAATGACGGGCCCCGCACAGCAGCAGCGGCTCCATCTCCTCCTCCTCCCGCACCCCGCACGGCCTGATAACGGCGCTTTCAAAACAAACCTTTGGAGGAGGGAGGTGTCGGTCAGAGGCGGACGTAGAGTGGGGGGGGGGGGGGGGGGGGGGGGGGGTGATGATTGGAGGAGGGAGACGTGCCAAAACACTCTCGGCAGCCCTGCACCGCAGCCGGATCGATCCCGGCTCTCCGGCGCTGCAATCGCTGCCAAACCGCCACTGGACCATCCCCCCCACCCACCCGAGAGCCTCCACACGCCCGGGGGTGGCCAGAGGCGTCGGGAGTCAGATGGGCGCGGTGCCCCTAGACCCACAGCCAGCGCAAAACCCAGCTCACTCTGCGTGTCCCACCAGGTTAACCAATTGAGACAGGGCTGTAGGTGAGACAGGCATTGAGCTGCATTTAGCGCTGGATTGAGCTGAAATTACCGTTCACAGAAGCCTCGCGCGTGTGTGTGTGAGTGTGCGCATGCGCGCGCGGCCGCCAAGATATTCTGTCCGCGGGCCCCTCCATATTTTGGTTGCGATTTCCATGCCCGATAGATGTTGTCTGAGGAGCGCTGGCCTTCCTTCCCACCTCCTCTGCCCCTTCCTCTCTCTCTCTCCCTCTCGTACGCCCCCTCCACTCCTCTTATCCCGAGACCCCTCCTCTCCATCCTGCACTGATCCCCATTCCTGCCTCTATTCAGTCCTCACTGACATCCCGTGCTCCCCACTCCCCCCCCCCCCCCCCCACTATCTATTAATCCTGCACTGATCTCCCTAGCCACCTCGCATTGATTCTCCTGCCACTCCCCATCAATCCTACACTGGTCCCCCAATTCATCCTGTATTGACCCCCCTTCCCATCCATCCTGCACTGCTCCTCCCATCCATCCTGCACAGACCCCCCCCCCCCCATTCAACCCCACTGTCATCCCCCGCGCTCTCCCCTCAAAATCTTACCTACTCCAACCAACACGCACTAATTCCCCTGCCTCAATCCATCCAATCTGCACCGATTGCCTTCTCAACCACCCCCCCCCCCCCCCACCCCCACCACTGCCATCTATCCATCCTGCACCGATTCACACACCCCCCCCCCCCCCCCCCCCACCCCCCCACCCCACCCCACCCCATTGTGCTGGAAATGTCTTCAGAGCTAACATTGACTATGTTTGATAACAGAATGCGATCAAATATGTTTTAATTCCCAATGTTTTTATTTGTTTTAATCCATAAAGATGGATTAATTAAATTGTGAACACGTGAAACATTAAAATCGCAGTGTTCGATTGTCACTGACACGTTATTACAGAATTCATTTTAATGGTAAATCAATGCTCTTAATATGGAGTATCAGTCCTGTAGTTATTTAATGAGCAACATTCACAACTAAACGTTGGATTTATCCAGGTTTTACTTCTACAGTCAGTCATATACATCACAAATTTGGTCAGGAGATATTTCAGTTGAAATTTTAACGTTAATTCTGAAGTGGGAATGATGGAAAAAGCATTTATCAACAAATTTTTTTTTAAATGGTGCTTACAAACTGGGTATCTTCATTGCCACACACATCTAATCTGATTGTCCGGTAATGTGGCGTCTTGACACCTTTAAATATATTGCCAAACATTTGCTGCATTTATGTCCTTTGGCCATCTCTTGTTAGTTAGTGTCAGATGGGTATAGTCAGTTTTAACAGCTATTATCATAAAATGCCTTTAGAAAATTCCTTGCAACCTGTATATTTTGTTGTGGATAAATTATGTGGGAAGCGAGAGTGTTTCTGTACCAATAGCAATAACGATGTCATGATAATTTTCGGTCCTTCACAGAAAACATGCTTGCATCAATCTGTAGTGTGCATGGTTAAGCATATATGTTATCAAGGTCCAGGATTTATTGACACAGGTTGATCATTCGCTGAATAATCCAACCACATTTTTGTTTGGAAGTGGAAAGAAATAATAAAAATTGCATTAATTGCAATGTGTAAAAAGAGTTGAGATACCATATTATAATTTTGCTGCATGTCATTGAGGTATATATCATGTCTTGATTGGTGAATATGTTAGTTTGTGACTTTATTTGAAGCAGAAATAATGTGTGAATGCTTCATTGAGCATAATTACAACTGGTAACTTCGCACTTTGTCCGAGCACGCGTCATGCAAGCCATCTTAAATGACCACCTAAACTGTCATTTGGCACCCTAAAAAGCTGCCAAGGTTGTCCGGCTGGCAACAGGGGAAAAAGGTTAAGCGAGAGCCCTGAAGACCCTGTACAACTGCAGTAGAGCCTCCCTGCTCCTATACTCAAATCCTTAACATCCTTAATACTTAACAGGACTGTTAATGAATGAACTTAAAAGCGATCATTTTAGACACCTCTATACAACAATAGCTTCACATATCTGAAAATTATAATTTAACATATTGGCTTAGTAAAAATAGTTTCCATTGAAAACCAAATAGTAATATTGTTCAATTTGCTCCAGAGAAAAAAAAATCTGTAGTGAAATAAAAATGTTGGATTGGCGCAACAAAATCCTGATTTATTATTATTATTCTTTTCGCGAAAGAAATGTGATATAAAGTCTGGCTACCTAATCCAAGTCAAACAGAACCTGACTATTGACCAGTTTCAATCTGGTCAGTTATAAAAAATATTAATATGTCCTCAGACTTTGGTCATATCAAGCTGAATCACCGCTTATATATATTTTTTTAATGCTAAAATTCTTATGACTTCATAAATAATTAAATTACTTTATAAACAGGTATAGTGTTAGAGAGCAACACAGTGGTGCATCTAGTAGGGTTGTTGCCTCTCCAACAAACTCTCTCTCTCCCCCGACTTCCCCATCCCCATAACCTCATTTTCCTTTGGGCAATATTATGCTTCTCCTCAAACGACGTTCCAGCACAGTTACTAAAATATTCACATTTTCTGTCTGGTCTTAGCTATCCGTCTAAAATATTCACAGTACTGTTTAAAGTACACTTCACAGTATTTAAAAAATGACTTTTCAAAAATAAAAATTCAAAAATACAGATGTTGGAAACGCGAAATAAAGTTTTAAATGCTGTACAAACTTAGCAGATCAGGCAACATCTGTGGAAACAAAAAGTTAATTTTTTAAGTCAGGGGCCGCTTATTGGGACAGTCATAATAGAATTCTGAAGAAGATTCTTCAATCGAAAATGTTAAATGTTTCTGTTTCCACAGAAGCCCCTGGCCTGTTCTTAATTGGTAGAGAAGTAAATTCAGGGAAATTTGGCATTTTAAAAAATGGCATCCAAGTTGATTTGACATAATTAAAACCGTCTCTAAACCCTTTCATTTTAGGAGATTCTAACTGATATTGCCCTTCATGTGAACGTCAATAGCACCAAGATATTACCCTACTTAACTAAACAAGAGGTGTTTTTCCTCAAATAATTCTTTCCAACTCACTGTAGGATTAATTCTTAACTTCAATTGATCACAATTTTTAATTTTAGGTGCTTACTAATATACTTTCTATAATCATCATCTAGACCAAATAATCTTGCTGGCCTAGTCCACCATCCACATGGTATCTGCATTTAGGCATCTCCAACCAGGCCATTTTGCTAGTCCTCCACCTGGAATCCAATAGTATGAGACAGTAAACAACAAATGCTGGAGCAACTCAACAGGACAGGCAGCATCTGTGGAGAGAAATGGACAGATGACAGATCAGGACCCTTCTTCAGATATGACAAAGTTTCAAAAGGACCTGGGAAACAATAAGCTAATTCTATAACCTTTGAATGCCAGCAAAGCTGGAAGTGAAATCAATAAAATCTCAAATTCTAGCCCAGATCTAAACTGATGCTGGGAACCAGAAGAAAGGGAAGTCTCAGCCTGACTAGACTCTGCTCTTGTACTCCATAAGAAATATAGTGGTATGCCAAACTGATGTATTTAACAGTTACAACTAATCAATTCTGTCAAACAATCATTTACATTTTTAATCAGATGCAACATAATAGGCAAGTCAACATTTTTCTCCCTCCATCAATAATAATTTGATTTTCACAAAAGGGATTTTTAAAAGGCTGCCAATGTTGGAAATACAAAACAAAAACAGAAAAATGCTGCTAATAATTAGCAGGTCAGTTAGCATATGTGGGAAGGGAAACAAGTTAATGTTTCAGGTCAGAGATCTGCATCATAATTGCAAAGGAGACAAAAGGAGCTCATAAAATTATAGGGAGGGTAGAGGAAGGAATGTCTCCAATTGGGTAAAACCAAAATTACCACGAGGATAAGCTCAAGGTTACCTAGTCAATGAGAGCAGTTACAGAGTGGGAAAACTGACAAAAGTACGAGGGAGTTGCAAAATGCAGAGCAGGGCAGATCCCACAGGTCAGTCTGGAGAAGGGTTTCGACCCTAAACGTCACCCATTCCTTCTCTCCAGAAATGCTGCCTGTCCCGCCGAGTTACTCCAGTATTTTGTGTCTTCCTTCGATTTAAACCAGGATCTGCAGTTCTTTCCTCCCACATGTTAGGCTGTGCTCTACTTGCAGAGAGAGCAAATAAAAGTGGAGCTTATTTTACAGATGGAGAAATCAAGTTACTTGAAGTTGTAGAACCAATATAGTCCACATGACCTCAATATGCCCAAATAAAAAGTTCTATACCTCAAGCATACATTGGAACACACTGTGATAGTATAGGAGGCACAGACAGATGGGTCAGAGTGGGAGTGGGATGGGGAATTAAAGTGAACAGGAAGTTCAACGTCACCCTCGAGACAGCTGCAATGAAAGTCATTTCCCACCACATTCTGGATTGTGAATTTGCAGGTCTGGAAAAGTATGCAATGTAATGCAGGGGTCGGCCACCTACGGCTGTCGGCCCGAATGCAGCCCGTAACCCGAAATCATCCGGCCCGCAGGCCGATTTCTTTTTCCCCGCATTCATCCGGCCCGTGGTCGGAATTTCTTTTTTCCCGCATCTAAAAGTGTGGTTGCAGCGGCTCCGGTGCCTGCTGCTCAGCGCGCCCCGGAACCATTCCGGTCGGCAGGCATATTTTTTTTCCCGCACCTCAGCACCTGTCTTGGATTGGTGGCCGCTGAGTTGCTCTGCACTCTGTGTTTTTTTTATTTAACTCTGAACTTGCAAATAGACACAAAATGCTGGAGTAACAGAGCTGGACAGGCAGCATCTCTGGAGAGAAGGAATGGGTAACGTTTCGTGTCGAGACCCTTCTTCGACATTATGAGTTGCCCGTGCATAAAATTCGATCACACTGGCATATGTCCACGTGTGTGTGAGTAAGTATGAATCGCCGTGAGTTAGTGCCAGCGTGCACGCCCGAGAAACGGGAAGTGTCCGTGCTGCTCTGCCTCTGGTCTTTATTCCCAGTAAGCAGAATTCTTCCAACTTCCGTGGACCTCCAGCTGAACCCAGCTCCAAAATAGATTCCAAATGTGAAACCTGAAACGATGCAACTTGATACAAATCCACATTAAAAAAAACTTGAGGGAATCCGCAAGAAATGAGCAACTCATTTATGTTCAACGAAAGACACTTTAAAAAATTGTGAATATACGCCCCACTCTTTCTGACCTGTTGATGTATAAATCTCCACATTATTTTGTAAAATGGATGATAGTTGTTTGGTCTCATTATCAGGGGTATTACGAAATGGACTCAAAACGTGATGAAACACTAGCCATTAACTGACGGAAGCCTGCTTTAATAATTAATCATATGAAATGTACTGCCAATATGCATCCAATATTTATATACGTGAAATAAAAGGGTTTCCTGAAGAAACGGTCCCGGAACACCCGATCGTATATTCGGACAATAATTTATCACGAGACTCAAATTGTTAAGTACCCAGACATTCAGCTACAAGTCACAAGTACTCTTGTATGGGAAGGAACTGCAGATTTTGGTTTACATCAAAGATAGACACAAAATGCTGGAGTAACTCAGCGGGACAGGCAGCATCTCTGGATAGAAGGAATGGGTGATGTTTCGGGTAGAGACCCTTCTTCAGACAATCACAAGTACTCTCACCGACGAGAGTTCAGTTCAGTCTGAAGAAGGGTCTCGACCCGAAATGTCACCCATTCCTTCTCTCCAGAGTCGCTGCCTGTCCCGCTGAGTTACTCCAGCAAATTGTGTCTATTCACAAGTACTCTTTGTATCTCTGTGGAATATAGACCCCGTGGAGGCGTTGTATGGAATTATATAACTGGTTTGGACTGATGGTGGGATGGGAGAGGTGGAGTGTCTGTGGTCCATGCTTTCTGTATGTGCAGTTGATTTACTGCCATTATTTATGTACGTAAAAACGAAGAAGGGGCTCGATCCGAAACTTCACCCATTCATTCTCTCCAGATATGCTGCCTGTCCCGCTGAATTACTCCAGCAATTTGCATCTACCTTCGATGTAAACCAGCATCTGCAGTTCCTACCTACATTGTTCTAGTAAATCTTGTCTGCGCCCTCAGCTATGCTTTCGTGCTGTAGTGCAGTGCCCAATATCCCAGCCTTAATGAAACCAATGTTTTAACGACGTTCAACACAATCTCCTTGCCTTTGCACCCTGCACCTTCAGTTACAAACCCATGCAAATGGTTGGCATTGTTGGTACTGCATATTTTGCATAGTGGAGTATCTGTGATCTTTGGCCAATGCTCCAGGTGGCGTCCTCAAAGGGGCGGGATCTATGTGAAACGTGATTTGTTGCCTGCCATCCGGGGCGGGATCCATGTGTGCACGTGATAGATGTGGCCCGCCATCGGCTCACAGACATTCGTCCGGCCCCTATGCAGAACAAGGTTGCCGACCTCTGCTGAAATGGTTCATCCTGAACAGCAGCATTAACAAAGACACTAAGCTATGGGCTGTTAAGATAGGCACACCAAGGCAAGTATCATGTGCTGCTGGAAGATCATCAACACAGGGAAAGATGCACTTTGGTCTGCCAAAAGCTTGATGATCTTCCAGTTATCAAGATGTCCATAAGTGGATGCTGTCAACTGGCAAATTCCAAGCTGCACAATTACATGCCAATGGATGTAATGAAGCTTGGTGCAGCTAATTACAGCTTTGTGGGGACGAACAGCAGTCTAAGATACTGCTACCACTGGACAATGGGGGGCAAATTCCGTGCAAAAACCTTCTCAAACATTCCTCGTCCAAGGAAGTCACACGAGTGCCGTTACGTTTTTGTAAATAACGTACTAACGATACATATGCATGTTTAGAATGGACGACAATGAATTTATAGACAGAATAACATTATAAATGTAAATAAATCCATGAACTATTTTCTAATTTCTTGTCATTGATTCCATTATTAAAGTTTATTTTTGAAATGTTAAAAAAATGACATTAAGCAAAGCAATCACAATCTGTTTTTGATCTGCTATTCAGTCCTGTTGATGAGACTGGCAGATAGTATTGGCAGGTACTATTGTAATGTTTAAGAGATATTTGGACAGGTAGATGGATAAGACAGGTACACAGGTTTATGGGCCAAGCACAGGCAGGTGGGACGGTGGTAGAGAGGACATGTTGGTTGGCGTGGGCAAGTTGGGCCACACTGTATGACCCAGCAAGAGGACTGCGCAGCTGATGGGCAGATGGGGTCGTTGGGGAATGGGAAAGAAAGCGAGTGATAGAGGGTGGGGGGGGGGAAGTGAGTATGAAGACAGATTTTTTTAAAAATTACAAATGTGTTGACTCCTGGTTCTCTTCACACAGGTGCAGCCTGACCTGTTGAGGACTTCTACCTTTTACTTAAGTTTAATTACGCACTTGTTATAACAATGATTGATCTGGCAAAACAAATGATTTAAAAAAATGCCCAAAAGCAATTAAAAACATTGCTAATAGTTTCGAATATATTTTCCGCTTGTGTACATAATTTGAATCAGAACAACTGGTTATTTGGGCAAGACAATCTATCAGCACACAACATTCATTATTAACACGTTGACTATGAACATTCAGGGTGTAGTGAGGAATTATGCAAAGATGCCTTAAAATAATGAGCCTGGCACCTGACTTTGCATGTGGATACACAATTATAAAAGGACAGGATATTTCAAACTTCAAAGAAAAAGTTTAGAACAGAATTAACCAGCTTTATGCATTAAAAAAAATAAAAAGGTTTGCCTGCCATACATTTCCTGACCATTAAATTTCAACATCAGATAAAGAAAACAAAGAAATAAAGGAACTCTCCAGACTCAAAACGTCCAGACAGGACATCTGCATTCTTCCTTATACATATCTGTTTAAATTGATCTCCTGCTCTTGTGACCTTGGAAGGAACATGCCTCTACATTTCAGGGGCAGGAGGAAATGCTTATTTTATATAAATTGTTTTATCTTTAGAAAAGTGCAATCAACCTTGATAAATGCAGATATTAGTATGCAGTAAACAGCATGCACATTGGTCATGCTTGGGGAACCATATATACAGATTTATGAACAGTAAACTCTTATAACAGACATGGTGGTGTTGGGGGAGGGGGGGGGGGGGGGGGTTATTGTCCATTATCTATATACTATTAAAAGTCTCGCCTTGTTTGTCTGTCTGTCTGTGAGATCAAGGAACAACGCCAAAATGGTACACAATAGCGCAAACATTTTTGCAGAATCTTACTCAGCTTTTTCCCCGTGGTCGTTCCTATCAAGTTTCTTCACATTTGATGTTATATTTTACAAGAAATTTTACATTTTTAAACTTAAAAACTCAAGATTTTGTATTAAAGGGGGGGGGGGGGGACCTACGCCAAACGGTACACAGTAGCGCATAAATTGTTGCATCACCTTACGCACCTTTGTCCCGTGGTCATTCCTGTCATGTTTCCTTCAGATTTGATGTTATATTTCACGTTATTGATATTTAAACGGTTCAAAAAGCCAAATTCTCAGAATAACTGTTACTGTGCTATGAGAGGTTTCTGACAGTCCCGTGGGGGCTATGGGTGAGCGGTGCAATATTGTGTTGGGGGACCAGGCCTCCCGTGGTCTACTTGGTCTAGTCCACTATAACCAAGTAACCTATCATCATTGTATAGGTAGTAGAAACAAACAACTGCAGTTGATGGTTAATACACAAAAGGACACAAAGTGGCAAAACTCAGCAGTTTAGGCAGCATCTCTAAAGAACATGGATAAGTGATGTTTTGGGTCGAGACCCTTCTTCGGATTCTCAGTCAGAACTCGACCTGTAATCCAGGTGAGTTGATGGCCCAAAGGTCAGCAGTCAATAGTCATGGACGGCCGGCAGGCGGTCAGAGTGCAGGTAAGGGTTGATGGTGGAGGCAGCAAGCGTGGCCTGAGAGCGAATGAGGAAGCTGTGTGAGCCAGCGGTGGCATCAAAAGCAAGGGATATCGTAGGGCCAGCCGGGGTGGTGGTGCGACCATGTCAGGCAGGGTGGTGGGGAGTGGTCAATGTACAAGGTAAGATTCACAATGTTGACTCCAATAAAATAAAGATATGTATAACACAGCGAAGAGTAGCCGGAAGCCAGATGATTGGGAAACTTTCATAGGACAACAGAAGGAAACAAACCGGGCAATACGGGCTGAAAAGATGAAGTACGAGGGGAAGCTGGCCAGGAATATAAAGGAGGACAGTAAAAGCTTCTTTAGATATGTTAAGGGAAAAAGAGTAGCTGAGTCAAATGTGGGTCCCTTGAAGGCAGACACGGGTGAAATTATTATGGGTGACAAGGAAATGGCAGAAGAGTTGAACAGGTACTTCGGATCTGTCTTCACTAAGGAAGACACAAACAAGCTCCCAGATGTACTGGAGGACAGAGGATCTAAGGGGGTAGAGGAACTAAAAGACATTTTCATTAGGCGAGAAATAGTATTGGGTAGGCTAATGGGACTGAAGGATGATAAATCCCCTGGGCTGGATGGTCTGTATCCCAGGGACCTCAGGGAGGTGGCTCTAGAAATAGTGGACGCATTGGTGATCATTTTCCAATGTTCAATAGATTCAGGATCAGTTCCTGTGGATTGGAGGATAGCTAATGTTATCCCACTTTTCAAGAAAGGAGCGAGAGAGAAAAGAGGGAATTATAGACCAGTTAGCCTGACTTCGGTGGTGGGAAAGATGCTGGAGTCAATTATTAAAGAGGTAATAATGGAGCATTTGGATAGCAGTAAAAAGATTAGTCCAAGTCAACATGGATTTATGAAAGGGAAATCATGCTTGACTGATCTTCTGGAATTTTTTGAGGATGTGACAAGTAAAATGGATGAAGGGGAGCCAGTGGATGTAGTGTATCTAGACTTTCAGGAAACCTTTGATAAGGTCCCGCACGGGAGACTGGTGACTAAAATTAGAGCACATGGTATTGGGGGTAGGGTGTTGACATGGATAGAAAATTGGTTGGCAGACCGGAAGCAAAGAGTAGGAGTGAACGGGTCCTTTTCAGAATGGCAGGCAGTGGCGAGTGGAGTGCCACAAGGCTCGGTGTTGGGGCTGCAACTGTTTACCATATATATTAATGATTTGGAAGAGGGAATTAGGAGCAACACTACAAGTTTGTGGATGACACAAAGCTGGGTGGCAGTATGAACTGTGAAGAGGATGTTAGGAGTTTGCAGGGTGACCTGTACAGGTTGAGTGAGTGGGCAGATCCATGGCAGATGCATGTGAGGTTATCTACTTCGGCGGCAAAAAAAAGGGGGCAGATTATTATCTCAATGGGGTTAGGTTAGGTAAGGGGGGGGGGGGGGGGGGGGGTGCATGTAGACCTGGGTGTCCTTGTACACCAGTCACTGAAAGTTGGCGTGCAGGTACAGCAGGCAGTGAAGAAAGCTAATGGAATGTTGGCCTTCATAACACGAGGATTTCAGCATTGGAGTAAAGAGGTTCTTCTGCAGTTGTATAGAGCTCTGGTAAGACCACATCTAGAGTATTGTGTACAGTTTTGGTCTTCTAATTTGAGGAAGGACATCCTTGTGATTGAGGAAGTGCAGCATAGGTTCACGAGATTGATCCCTGGGATTGTCATACGAGGAAAGATTGAAAAGACTAGGCTTGTATTCACTGGAGTTTAGAAGGATGAGGGGATTCTTATAGAAACATATAAAATTATTAAAGGACTGGACAAGCAGGAAAAATGCAGGAAAAATGTTCCCAATGTTGGGCGAGTCCAGAACCAGCGACCACAGTCTTAGAATAAAGGGGAGGCCATTTAAGACTGAGGTGAGAAAAAACGTTTTCACCCAGAGAGTTGTGAATTTGTGGAATTCCCTGCTACAGAGGGCAGTGGAGGCCAAATCACTGGATGGATTTAAGAGAGAGTTAGATAGAGCTCAAGGGGCTAGTGGAATCAAGGGATATGCAAAAGGATTTGCTTTCATAGCAAAAGGATTTGAGTATAGGAGCAGGGAGGTTCTACTGCAGTTGTACAGGGTCTTGGTGAGACCACACCTGGAGTATTGCATACAGTTTTGGTCTCCAAATCTGAGGAAGGACATTATTGCCATAGAGGGAGTGCAGAGAAGGTTCACCAGACTGATTCCTGGGATGTCAGGACTGTCTTATGAAGAAAGACTGGATAGACTTGGTTTATACTCTCTAGAATTTAGGAGATTGAGAGGGGATGTTATAGAAACTTACAAAATTCTTAAGGGGTTGGACAGGCTAGATGCAGGAAGATTGCTCCCGATGTTGGGGAAGTCCAGGACAAGGGGTCACAGCTTAAGGATAAGGGGGAAATCCTTTAAAACCAAGATGAGAAGAACTTTTTTCACACAGAGAGTGGTGAATCTCTGGAACTCCCTGCCACAGAGGGTAGTCGAGGCCAGTTCATTGGCTATATTTAAGAGGGAGTTAGATGTGGCCCTGGTGGCTAAGGGGATCAGAGGGTATGGAGAGAAGGCAGGTACGGGATACTGAGTTGGATGATCAGCCATGATCATATTGAATGGCGGTGCAGGCTCGAAGGGCCGAATGGCCTACTCCTGCACCTAATTTCTATGTTTCTATATGGGGAGAAGGCGGGCATGGGTTATTGATTGGGGACGATCAGCCATGATCACAATGAATGGCGGTGCTGGCTCGAAGGGCCGAATGACCTTCTCCTGCACCTGTTTTCTATGTTTCTATGTTTCTCGGTAAAGAACCAGCATGCAGATATAAACAGAAGAAAATCCTCAATCTGTCAATGTGAAAAGGGTACATTTTACCTAGTTTAACTTAAAACGCATCCATATATAGTACTGCACTTTATTAACCCGATTAAAATATAACTAAGAAACAGTCTGGAAAAGGAAAGAAATGTACTTTCTTACTTTAGCAAGATTAGTAGTTTGTAGACTAAATCATATTAACAGGAACTGGGTCGTTACATTGTTTTAGCTATACTGTATAATTAAATTATGCCATAAATTACCATAAAAGGATATTTTCAAATGAAACATCAACAACAATCAATGCATGAGAGCAAGAGTTTGAATTCAACCCAAGAATTGAATCATACTTAGTATTTTCCTGCAGTAAGTTTTCTTGTGTAAATGCTTACGTTTATCCAAATTATGCTTTGAACAAAAGGAACTGGCTGTTGAACATACCAAATCAAAATATACTAGCATTTTGCCAAATACTTAATGCACAGGTCAGCACATTTTTATGGCTTCAATACCTGTGCATCGTAACATGGAAGTCAAGTGTTGTTGCAACTGAGTATTTCATCACTTAAGGGTCTGTCCCACTTAGGCATTTTTTCGGCGACTGTCATAGTCGTAGTAGATCGCCGAAAAACCGACGACTGGACCCCCCTACGACAATGTGTAAGACAAGCTACAACAACCTACGACGTAGTCGATGTCAACTACCAACAACCGGCGACCCATTAGGACTTCCACCTACATCCACCCGTGACAAGTTACGACAAGGTATGACCCTGTAGGCAACAATTGAAGACAATTTAAGATAATTCAGTCGCCGGTTGACGTAGGCAGTTGCCAATGGATTTCACTCAAGTCAGCACCGGCGACAACCTATATCACCTGGCGACAACATACGTCATCCTGACAGCACCAATGTCAGGAGAAGTCAAGCTACATTCATTGACGTCAAGCCCACTACCGCCAACTGTTGTCGAAAAATTTTGAGCATTTCAAAATCCAGCGGCAACCAGAAAAACAAATTTAATAGTAGTAAAGAGACCTTTGATTACAGAAAGCCGTCAAAGAGTAATTTGGGGCAAAGCCTAAGGATCCATCATCAAAGAGCCAATCGCTGCTTACAAACTGCTCCATCTCACAGTTCAGCATCAGGGTGTGGAGCTTGAATTAAATTCAGTTAACGAACATTATCAACTTATTTAGAAATACATAATGCCTTACTCAGATAAGAGCTACTGGCAACCCCCATGTTCGGGCAGTTAAGTTAACAAAAATTCACCCTCACAAAATTCACAAATTCTATTCTAATTTCCTCTTGTGAAATGTGAAAAGCGAATAACACAAAATGTATCATTTTCAACACTCACTTCTTGACACATGCACAGATGAGGTGGCGTTGCATTACAGAAAATTGCTATTTGCATAGTTTTCTGGGATTGTGGGAGGCGGGATGATGTCACCTATATATCCAATAAATTGAAATTTTCAAGCCAAAATATCTAAACCATAGAATAATTTGAGAGCTCATTATCTATAACTTCAACTGTGATTGATCTAAAAGAACACTAATTAGAAATTGGAGATGGTGGTCTTTCTTTAGAATAAGCCATTAAAATGCTAGTCATAAAAGCTCTTTTTTTTTTTCTGAGAACTGAAAATTTTAGCTGGAGATAAAAAAAAAAATCCTCAGATCAATTAAGATGTTCGGACCGAGGGTCTTTTCATTTAAATGGAGGAGAGTGTCTTTGTTCAATTATGCTTTATTAAGCATAATAATAATAATAATTGAACAAAGATTCAATGCCAGACTCAAATGAAGGACAGTGCAGCACAAAGCTTTTCATACCAAACAAAGGAATGAATCTATATAACTAACTCAGCAATCCCACAGGCAATTGAAACTATCACTAACATTGGTACTGTGACAACTAATGTTTGCAAAATGACACAAAGTGTTGGAGTAAACCAGCGGGTCAGGCAGCATCCCTGGAGTACATGGACATTTCGGGTTGAAACCCATCTTCAGTGATGGGGGGGGGGGGGGGGGGGGGTGAAGAGAGCTGGAAAACTAAATGATGCATGGATCAAAAATGAACAAATTACAGAAAATGGAAGTTGCAGCCATATCAAGCATAGCTAATGTGTAGGAAGGAACTGCAGATATTAATTTAAACCGAAGATAGACACAAAAAGCAAGAGTAACTCAGCGGGCGGGACAGGCAGCATTTCAGGAGAGAAGGAATGGCTAACGTTTCGGGTCAAGACCCTTCTTCAGACTGAACCACTACGATCAAACATTCACTTTAAGGGGGATGTGCCAGGCAAGTTTCTCTCTCCTACCCCCCACCACACAGAGAGTAATAGGTCCCTGGAACAGGCTGCAAGAGAAAGTGGTAGAATCAGTGATGACAACAATGTTTAGATTGACATTCACAGGTAGGGAGCAGGGATATCGGCCATATGCAGGCAGATTTGATTAGTTTAGATTTGCATTATGATCAGTGCAAATATGGTGAACTGTAGGGCTGCTCCTGCTCTGTACTGTTCCGTTTTGTTACATGTTCTGTGATTCATATTAGTTAGGTATACATTAAATTCAAATGGTTTTTTTCAAGAAAAACTAAAGTAATCCAAAAAGTGCCGATGTTAGAAATATAACAGAGATTGGGTATCCTACAGCAAGTCAGGTTGGAATACTCTCAACTTTCAGGTTGGAATACTCTCAACTTTCTTGAATGGATACAGCTTCAAAAATAATCTCACAATGGCTGCAGCATATATTATCTACAAAACCTACTGGAATACCTCAGCAAAGCGACTCCCAAACATATAAACTACAGCCAAGGAGAATAAAGATAATAGGCAAATGGAAACATCACTATCTGCAGGTTCCTCTCCAAGTTATATACCAAAAAAACATAATTGCCATTTCTACACAATCATTGATTCCAAGTTTACCTATGCTAAAGAAAGACACAAGAAGCTGGAGTAACTCAGCGGGTCAGACAGCATCTCTGGAGCAAAGGAATAGGTGATGTTTCGTCACCTATTCCTTTTCTCATGAGATGCTATCTGAACTGCTGAGTTACTCCAGCTTTTTGTGTAATCTTCAGTTTAAACTAGCATCTGCAGTTCCTTCCTGCACATTTTACCAATTGCTTATTTGAATCTGTCAGCTTCTTTTAACGTAATGCATTCCAGTTTATTTTGTCCACTTTTTTAATTCTTTTATGCATCTCCTATAAAGTCACCTCTTTGGTGACCTCTTTTTCAATGATAGAAAATCTTGACAGTTCTTTCCCCCCCCCCCCCCCCCCCCCCAGGCTCAAACCTTTAGCATGCCTCTAGTTGTAAATGCCTCAAGTTCTTCAATGTGCCTTTGTTTCTTATAATTAGAACTATTCGCAGCACTTAAGGTGGGGTCTGACCAGAACTTTCCAATGTATTTATTGTTTAAACTTAGTAGCACAGATTTAAGTTTTGCATTCTCTCCTTGTTATTCAACGTTATTTGTGATTTGGTATGTTTTCAATTTCCTGTGTATAGATCTTTACATATGTTTGAAATTTAATTTAATTTGCTTTGTTTTGTGCTGCTTGCTTGTACTTGTTGTTTCAGCATTCTTTGATGTTGTTAGCACTCCTAGTCTGACCATTTGCAAATTTGCCCAGCTTGCAGTGAGCTTCTGAGATGAAGCTTTTGATAATTAAAGATAATTATGGACACAACAGCCCTTCAAAATTCTGTCCAAAAAACACAAACATTCTGAACCGACTGCTGGATAAATTGATGGAAGGAAAAACCATTGAAATCAAATAAGGACATTTTAGTACAAGGTTTCTATAAATATATTTTGCAAAAATCCATGCAAGAAACATCCATCCTGTTAATAAGTGGCTCAAATATGGAGAAAGGGAAACAATGGTAACATTTTGACACATGACCACTTATGAGACTGAGGAAGCCACAGACCTGAAACATTAACTGTCCTCTCTTCACATGATCTGTGAAGTATTTTCTGATTTTATTTTAGATTTCTAGTGTCCACAATATTTTACTTTTGTTTTAAAGCTAATGCAAGCCATCAGTCATAAATCTTTCTCAATTCTCCTTGATATGCTCATATTTCAAAATGTTCAGTTACGTTGTTTCTGAAAATCGATCCAAGTAATTGGCCCTCCAAATGACATTAAATTGACAATCCTCAGGAATTTTCCTCCCTCCCATCTTAAATAATTGATAGAGAGTCAATCAATTATCAAGCACAACAAAAATTATGTTAGGAGGGAAAACAAAACACCCACACACTGACATTCCACAATACGGAGTTGTCACAATTTAATTGGGTACGTTTTGATCTTCATTTATATTATCCTAATACTGAACTAAAGTAACAGCAAATAAATGAATTAAATTTGAAACAAAAATTTCAAACTTCATTCATATAAATACAGTGCAATCAATAATGTTCGGGACAAAGACCCATCATTTATTTATTTGCCTCAGTACTCCACAATTTGAGATTTGTAATAGAAAAAAAAATCACATGTGGTTAAAGTGCACATTGTCAGATTTTAATAAAGGCCATTTTATACATTTTGCTTTCACCATGTAGAAATTACAGCAGTGTTTATACATAGTCTCCCTCATTTCAGGGCAGCATAATGTTTGAGACACAGCAATGTCATGTAAATAAAAGTAGTCATGTTTAGCATTTTGTTCCATATCCTTTGCATGCAATGACTGCATGAAGTCTGCGATTCATGGACATCACCAGTTTCTGGGTATCTTCTTTGGTGATGCTCTGCCAGGCCTGCATTGCAGTCATCTTTAGCTTATGCTTGTTTTGGGGGCTAGTCCCTTTCAGTTTTCTCTTCAGCAAATAAAAGGCATGCTCATTGGGTTCAGATCAGGTGATTGGCCACTCAAGAATTTATCATTTTTTAAGCTTTGAAAAACTCCTTTGTTGCTTTAGCAATATGTTTGGGATCATTGTCTTGCTGTAGAACGAACTGCCGGCCAATGAGTTTTGAGGCATTTGTTTGAACTTGAGCAGATAGGATGTGTCTATCCACTTCAGAATTCATTATGCTACTACCATCAGCAGTTGTATCATCAATGAAGATAAGTGAGCCAGTACCTTCAGCAGACATACATGCCCAAGCCATAACACCCCCACCACCATGTTTCACAGATGAGGTAGTATGCTTTGGATCTTTGACAGTTCCTTCTGCCCCCCATACTTTGCTCTTGCCATCACTCTGATACAAGTTAATCTTCCTCTCATCTGTCCACGAGACCTTTTTCCAGAACTGTGGTTGCACTTTTAAGTACTTCTTGACAAACTGTAATCTGGCCATCCTATTTTTGTGGCTAACCAATGGTTTGAATCTTACAGCGTAGCCTCTGTATTTCTGTTCATGAAGTCTTCTGCGGACAGTGGTCATTGACAAATCAACACCTGACTCCTGAAGAGTGTTTCTGATCTGTTGGACAGGTGCTTGGGATTTTCTTTATTATAGAAGGAATTCTTCTGTCATCTTCTGTGGAGATCTTCCTTGGCCTGCCAGTCCCTTTGTGATTAGTAAGCTCACCAGTGCTCTCTTTCTTCTTAATGATGTTCCAAACAGTTGATTTTGGTAAGCCTAAGGTTTGGCCGATGTCTCTAACAGTTTTATTCTTGTTTCTCAGTCTCGTGGCTTCTTTGACTTTCATTGGCACAACTTTGGTCCTCATGTTGATAAACACCAATAAAAGTTTCCAAAGTTGATGGAAAGACTAGGTGCTGGGAGCTCTCTTATACCTGCATTAAGGAAGCACCTGAGCAATTACAAAGACCTGTGAAGCCATGTGTCCCAAACATTATGATGCCCTGAAGGGGGGGGAGGGGGGAGGGGGGGGGGGGGGGGGGGGGACTATGTCTAAACACAGCTGTAATTTCAATATGGTGAAACCAAAATGTATAAAAATGGCCTTTAATCAAATCTGACATTGTGCACTTTAACCACATATGATTTTTTCTATTACAAATCTCAAATTGTGGAGTACAGAGGCAAATAAATAAATGATGGGTCTTTGTCCCAAACATTATGTAGGGCACTGTGGCTCATTAACACAATATTCAATGTATAGAATTTATTATCAATAAAACATATAAAGTGTGATTTTGGTTTAAATCGTAACCTTTCAGAGATAGGCAGCAAATTTCAATCAACATTTTAATTTTCATTTCTAATTATCAATTATTTAAACAGCTATCACTCAGAATAGTAATATTTACCCGTATTAGCAATATACACCCAGAATTACAAAATTTATCAGGTAAATAAAATCCATTCAAGAAAACATCTTGACTCAAAATGGACAGAGGTAGTAGATAAATAACTTTATCTACAGAACAGCACAGTCTTTGCTATTTGGCAAGGAGCCATCTTATATTTACATTCTCGCTGAACCGATTAACAAAATCTCCAAAGCCTTAAAAAATGTATTGCATAATATTATTTTAAAGTCTGCCAAACCTACAAACCACTAAATGGTTTGGCTAATTTCCATTAAAATTTACCAAACTAAACTTTTGATATTTTGCCAGATATTCACTGCTTTTAAAATTTCCCACGATTTGCAAAAGTTAAAATGACATTTTCCCAAAACATTTTGATTTCCTCAGTGATCAGGATAACTCTTAACAATATACACAGATGCCAAAGATAAATTGAATCTATTTTAGTTCAATACAAAATGGTAAAATATACAGCACTTACTTAACAAGATTTCCTTTGATTCAGACTGTATCTTAATAACTTGAGATTTAACAAATAGAAAGACTTGTAAATATTTAAATGCTACTATTTAACCCAAATGATAGAATTTAGAAATAAAATCTTGTGCATAAAACTGCAAAACAAACAAAAAATTAAGACTCCAGATCTGCTCATTATTGTCACAAAAGCATTAATTAAAACAGAATTATGTGGAGATATTAACTTTTCACCGCAATATAAATATTAGTACAGGTTTCTGTTTTATTAATAATCTATAGAAAATAATGTTTATGGTAATTTGCGAAAGAAAGTTATCATCCAGCAGATTAAAGTAGCCCAATGATTGTATACAGGCTGCAGACGTGTATGTATTTATTGCATATACTTAATAAACAGTGGATTTAGGAACATACGTATATTGTATTATCCATTCCCTCGGTCTCACACTCAATGTTTAAAGAATCTGTTTATATAAATGAACTTGAAAATACAATAATCCACAAATCGTTTTATGACAGAATACAGTTTTGTCATGACATTCATTATATCGGTTTTGCAAAAATGTAAATTCAATTAATATTGCAAATGGAACCGTATAAAATAAAGATCTAAAATAAGATTTTATTAATCGTGTAACTACCTGTTTAAACTGCTCCTCGTACGTCCAGTCGGCCTGATCCTGGACTTGCTGCATTTGCGGGTGTGAGGGGTAAGGCAGCCCGGCTCCCGGGCGCCGCTGCCCCGGCTGCCGAAGGACTTCACTGCAGTGGTGCGTCCCCGGCTCCTCTTTCACTCCGATTCCCCCTTCCTCGGCTATCTCATCCTCGAATTCCTCCTCCTCTCTCCCTTCCTCCTCCTCCTCCTCCTCTTCCTCGGCAGCCATTTCTTCCTCAGACTCTAGAGGGTCGGGATAACGCTGCTCCGTCGCCCCTTCCATCTCTTCTCCTCCAGACAAGGCCTCGCTGCTCTCGGAAAGCCTCGGGCTGTCGCCTCGCTCCGTGTCCATTTCCTCTTGGGCGCCGCCGCGCTGGGCCGAGTCGTCAGTGGTGCCGCAGGCGGCTGCCGCTGCTGCAGCTCTCATGGCGGCCAGCGCCGCGGCTTGCTGGGCAGCGATCTGCCGCTGCTGCGCGTTTGCCAGGTGCTTGTCCCTGGAACCCTCGGCCGTTGGTCCCCGGGACTCGCGCTGCTCCATTTGAATCTGCTGCTGCTGCTGCTGCTGCGGCCCGGCCTGGATCCGGGCCCGCGCGCGCGGCGGCGGCGGCTGCTGGCGATGCTCCCGCGCCAGCTGATGCTGCCGGGCCTCGAGCTCAAGCCGCGCACGCTGCTGCCTCTGCAGGTTTTCCATCACCGCCTGCAACTTCATGGCCTCCACGGTCCGTCCCCCCTCCCCTCCTCACGCTTTTTTTCTCTCTCTCCCCCCCCACACCCTCGCTCTGTCAGGCGGATTTACCAGGACACGATATTGTCTGAAGAAGGGTCTCGACCCGAAACGTCACCTATTCCTTTTCTCCAGAGATGCTGCCTGACCCGCTGAGTTACTCCAGCTTTTCGTGTCTATTACTGGTAAGAAACGACAATCAACGGGTGGATGGGATGACTGACTAATAGAAAGACTTGGTAACTATTTATGAGTCTCGGCGAGTAGTGGGGGAGGGTGCAGAGAGATTCCGCAACTTTTCATAGATTGCTTTTCAGGTGTTCTGGTGTCCCCGAGGCAGAAAAAAAAAGCTGTTAAGCCACACTATAGAAAGACTGTTATGAGGCAATATTTTCATCATGATCTGAAAAAAAGATTTTAAAAGGACTGGGCGGCAAAGAATTCATAAGCAATATTGAGGGAAAGTTAATTATGTTCTTCTCTTTGAAATTATTTTACAAAATATTTCATGACAACTGAAAAGAAAATAAGAAAATAAATGTAGCTAGTGAAAATACAATTAAAAACAAGTAAAAGGAACACCTATCAAGACCAACTGATAACATTGTTTACATCTTTTATAAGAATATGAAAGGATGGCAAAGATTCTTTAACTGGTATTTTTGGACACAGAGGATTATAAATGACGATGAGTCAGAATATCGGTGGGAGATCCATTGACTGACTAAATGAAGCCTCAACAACAACCATGCTCTCAACGTCAGTAAGACCAAGGAACTGATTGTGGACTTTGGAAGAGGAAGAACAAGGATCCACAAACCTGTCTTAATTGACGGGACGGTGGTGGAGATCAAAGATCCTATAGCGAGCAAGATAGTCAACTCGACGAAAAAGATGTAGTACGGTCATGGGCAGATTCATGGGTAATTTAAGGACCCATTTCTGTAACGCTTCCATCTCCGCACCAAAGATCCCATAGGATAATAGTGCAAAGACGGTTACGGAAACATCCTCGTAAAAATAAAAGTTATTTGGTAAAAATCTTCTCCTCATTTTCAGAATTTTAATTTATTAACACAAACTGTTCCCTCGCAACGTTGATTACACTGCGAGTCGGGTCGGGTCGGGTCCGGTCCGGTTACGGAAATGGATGAAAAAAAGGCCCACGTTCCGTTCCATTGCGCACTACACGTCAGCCCATTGCATTTAGCAAGAGTGGTCTATCTTGCTCCGCTATAGGATCTTTGGTGGAGATAGTCAAAAGATTCAAGTTTCTGGGCATGTATATCTCTGAAAATCTATCTTGGACCCAGCAATCATCATGAAAGCCCATCAATGTCTCTACTTCCTTCGAATGTCAATGAATAATCTCTTAAACCTCTGCAGGTATACAGTAGAGAACATAATGTTGGGTTGCATCATGGCCTGGTTCGGCAGCTCGAACGCCCAGGAATGAAGAAGATTGCAGAAAGTAGGGAATGCTGCCCAGCCCATCACGTGCACTGATCTCCCCCGACATTAAAGGGATCTCCAAAAAAGGCAGCCAGCATTATCAGAGACCCATACCATCCTGGCCACGCTCTCATTTCAATCCTGCCATCGGGAAGAAGACATAGGAGCCTGAATACTTTAACATACAGGAGCAGCTTGTTCCCTCCAACCATCAGGCTATTAAACACTATAACCTCCAAATAGGTTCCAAATTATATAGATTCAGGGACTTATTTTTGACTTTGCACTACTATTGTCTATTTATTTGCCTTGTTTGTCTATTTTATATATATTGAACTTTATTTGTTTATTATGGGTTTTACAGAGTAGTTTAGTTTAGAGGTATAGCAAAGAAACAGGCACTTCGGCCCACCGAGTCCACGCCGACCAGCAATCCCTCTACACGAGCACTATCCTACACACTAGGGACAATTTACAATCTTTACTGAAGCCAATTAACCTACAAACCTGTACGTCTTTGGAGTGTGGGAGGAAACTGGAGCACCCGGAGAAAACCCACTTCGTCACGGGCAGCATGTACACACTCTGTACAGCCAGCACCCACAGGATCGATCCAGGGTCTCTGGTCCATTGTTCCGTTTCGGGACATACGACAATAAAACAGACTTTACTGGACTTCATGTTGCACTAAATGTTATTCCCTTTAACCTGTATATGTACACTGTGGATAACTTGGTTGTAATCATGTATAATCTTTCTGCTAACTTGATAGCACATAACAACAATTTTTCACTGTACATTAATACAGTGACAATAAACTAAATCAATCTAAACCAAAAACTGTCATATTCTCTGAGATAATTGTGTACTATCAACATCACGTCAAATGTATTGTAGCATAATAACATCTACAATTCATTAACATTATAAACATATAATATTTATATAAATATACACTTTCTTGAAGTAATTATCAGTTATTAACTAAGTATAAAAGCACCAAATTGCTAATTTCACATTTTGTTTTTCTATCTTGGTATTTATGACTATTGAATCAGCAGTGGCAGCTTCTTGTTTATACTGTAATCACTAGCTCTTGGGAAAGCTTCAATAATTTTTCACTAAGTCACAAGGTGGCACCCTCAACTTCAGTGGACCGGTCTCATCTGAAGAAATAAAGTGCTGCATTGTGCCAAGATACGCATCTCTTTTATAACTAATGGAAAATTATTGAATAATCAAAATGGTTTTGACTTTTCGGCTAAGCTGCATGATAACAGTAACGAAGAGGAATTAAAGTGGTAAAAATCTATGGAAGCAAACACAATACTGACTAAATGATTAACTATTTTTCATTTAACTCTCCAGAGGAGCTGTAAGGAGTATAAGCTTGAGTGCAAATATGGTGAAAGGATGAGCGGAAGAAACATAGAAACATAGAAATTAGGTGCAGGAGTAGGCCATTCGGCCCTTCGAGCCTGCACCGCCATTCAATATGATCATGGCTGATCATCCAACTCAGTATCCCGTACCTGCCTTCTCTCCATACCCTCTGATCCCCTTAGCCACAAGGGCCACATCTAACTCCCTCTTAAATATAGCCAATGAACTGGCCTCGACTACCCTCTGTGGCAGAGAGTTCCAGAGATTCACCACTCTCTGTGTGAAAAAAGTTCTTCTCATCTCGGTTTTAAAGGATTGCCCCCTTATCCTTAAGCTGTGACCCCTTGTCCTGGACTTCCCCAACATCGGGAGCAATCTTCCTGCATCTAGCCTGTCCAACCCCTTAAGAAGAGATGCTGCTTTTTTGTATCAAGTAGTTGTGAGAGTTCTTATAAGCTGGATTCATCAATTCATTGTGTCCACTGTTTTCGTGCTTAATACATGATGTTCTTTTTCCCCCAAAACATGTCAACTTTCACCAGATTAAAAAAAATAATACAGCAAGGATAGGGCAGACATGATTTCATGTCTGGACTCCAGTGTGTACGAGCTTATGGAAAGAAAGCAAGGTTGCAATAAAAAATCACTCTGTTAGATATTCCCATATTGACTCTTTCCTGAGCAGAAATCCGAATGGAAAATACTCTGATACATAAGAGAGGAAGAATTAATATACTGGCCAGTTTTCCCAAGACTTTGACCATACATTTAGCAAGGTGCATGATATTTATGTGATGGAAAGTGAATTGAGAGATGGAACGCAAGTGAGATTGAGTACATGAAATTGCAGAAAACAATCCTATCCAGCAGGAATAAAAAACTTGCATCATGTTAGGATGAAGATTAAAATGGATAGGACAACTAAAATACTGAATCTGGGACTGGGAAAGAAGGTTGATCATAGGCGGGAATGCAAAATATGATATTGTAGACAATTCAGTCATTAAAGTAAAACATAGTAGCCTTTGTAAATAGAACCAAAATTCACAGATAATATGAAAATCAAATCAGTTTTGTTAAAGAATCTTTGACGTGAAACATTAACTCCATTTCTTTTTCCATTTATGTCAACCTGACCTGCTGAGTATTTCCAGTGTTCTTTTTTCATTTTTAGCACAGATAAAATGTTGCTCATCTGTTGTTAATTTGAGGAACATCTCAAATTGATTTGCACAGGTATTGGAGAGGGTACACACATAATTGCTGTCCATGCTGAGACCAATAACAGGCAACGTTTTATTTGAAAATCCTAGGAGCTGAATTAAAGAATGAAAAGGTGACTTGAAATTACATTGTCCGTAAATGTAATAAAGTGGTACCCAGTTGATAGATCCATGCCATTTTCTACCAGTGTCATTGGTGTGAAGTTTGTATTTGTAAAATATAATAAATTTGGAACTGCTACTCATTCTTTATTAATCTTTTTTGGATATCAACTGAGAGAGATTTTGTAAGTTTTGGTCAGCCATAGAAACTAGGCATTACTAATTGATGTTACACCTGCACCTCTTAAAGAGAAAGTGATCTTTAAATTCAGACATTGCTGAAAGTCATCATGCAACCTTGGGATATGTACATAACAATTGTAAGACTACAACTACAAGAGAGAGCATCTATTTCATCAATTCAGTTGTAACATCTTTGATGGAAAAGCAAAGAGAGATCCTGCTAACTACACAACCAATGGCCACTGATGGAACAGAGATAATTGAGAGGTGACAGTGAGTTTATATCCGATCTGTCTCAGCTAAAACGCTTTGTGCACACACTTAAATGCTAAAATTTTATAGGCACACTTTGTTATACTTGCAGTAGTCTTTCATGTTCAAAACCTTGACTTATGGTGGTATCCAGGTCCCCTTTACACAGAATGTATGTGGGGTGCTCTTGCAGCCAGCTGGTTACTCTTTTTTCTGTGCTGGTATTATTTGCTCCCATTATTTGTACTGCGTGAATTATTTGTACTCCGTGAATTATTTGAAGCATTTCCGTCAAATTCATTCTTCAATCAAAGTGGGTAGTTTTACTGATTAATCATTAAATGTAATATAATGGTGATTTATGTGATGTGAGAAGAGGTAAAAGAACAAGACAAAATGATGACACCCATATCAACCTCGGCACCAAATCCCCCCACAACCCCCCCCCCCCCCCCCCTCTCCCATATCAACTCCTGTTTGTCAGCTATAAAAACCTGGATGCAACATAATTTCCTCAAACTCAACAGCGATAAGACAGAATTCCTCCTCATAGGCTCCAAAGCCACACTCAGCAAAATCAATAACCCCACTCTCACCATCGACGGCACCACTGTCTCCCCATCTCCCCAGGCCCGCAACCTTGGCGTGATCTTTGATTCCACCCTCTCCCTTGAGCCTCATATCCGCCATGTCATTAAAACCTCCTTCTTTCATCTCCGCAACATCGCCAAACTCAGACCCTCTCTCACACCTCCCGCTGCTGAAAGACTCATCCATGCCTTCATCTCCTCCCGACTGGACTATTGCAACTCACTTCTCCTTGGCATCAGCTCCACCTACATCAACCGACTCCAACTGGTCCAGAATGCAGCCGCCCGACTCATCACCCACACCAAATCCTGGCATCACATCACTCCAGTCCTCAAACAACTTCACTGGCTACCCATCTCCCACCGGATCAACTACAAAATCCTGATCCTCACCTACAAAGCCCTCCACCATCTGGCCCCCCCATATCTCACTGACCTCCTCTCCCCCTACCAACCCTCACGGTCCCTCAGATCCACATCAGCCGGTCTCTCCATCCACAAGTCCAACCTCCGCAGTTTTGGGGACAGAGCCTTCTCCAGGGCAGCTCCCAGGCTCTGGAACTCCCTCCCCCAACTGATCCGCAATTCCGTGTCCCTCACCATCTTCCAGTCCCGCCTCAAGACCCATCTCTTCACCTCTGCCTATCCTTAGCCCCACGTCCCCCTCCCTTTTCATCTGTGCATTAATTGCCTCATATTGTGTTTTGTATTGAATTCTGTCTTTACTTTGTGTACTAGTCATGTCTCTACTATTTATTTCATTCCCCTTACATGTTTTTCCTCTACCTGCTAAATTTTTGTAAGGTGTCCTTGAGACTCTTGAAAGGCGCCCATAAATAAAATTTATTATTATTATTATTATTATTAGGATGATGGTAATCTATCTTTCCACTGTCAGAGGATTAATTTACCTTGTTTAGTTTGATGAGTGAAACAATGAACTAATGGATGGATAAGAAAAGGAAAGAACTTGTACATTATTCCTTCATTGGGTCTAGGCCTTTTACTGTCCCCTTTCCTACAATCTCCAAATGTTCTCTGAATAGTCATCTTGAAAAGTGTCAAAGAATACAAATTGAGGGTTCCCCTCCTTATAGTTTAAATGCTGATTAAAATGTGTAGTTACCTAAAACAAAATGAATGAATGAATGAATGAATGAATACGTTTATTGTCATTGCACAATACTGTGCAACGAAATTCCATTACATCTCCTCCGGTTAAAAACAATACAAACACGACAACCATTGACACATATGTACACTTATTAGTAAAAATAAATAGGTGTTTTAAAAGAATTTAAAAGAATTTAAAAGAATTTGGCGGCATTTCTTAGAATTACATTTTGCTTCCCCAGCATTCTCTGTTGGAATTTAGCTCTTTTATCGCACATGGGTAGAAACTATTCTTTAGTCTACCGGTGCGAGCCTTCAGAGTCCTGAATCGCCTCCCAGAGGGTAGCAGAGTAAAAAGGTGGTTGGCAGGGTGGGATGTGTCCTGCTTGATATTTGTGGCCCGGCGCAAGCATCGGGCCCTATATATGTCATCCAAGGAGGGCAGTTGGGCGTTTGTAATGTTCTGCGCAGTTTTTATAATTCCCTGCAACGCCCTCCTCTCAGCCACAGTACAGCTAGCAAACCACACCAGGATTCCATAGGAGAGGATACTCTCCACGGCGCATCGGTAGAAGGACAACAGCAGCGGCTGTGAGACGTTTGCTCTCCGCAGAGACCTCAGGAAATACAGCCGCTGATGTGACTTCTTCACGAGAGTGACGGTGTTCATTTGCCACTTAAGGTCCTGGGAGATGTTTATTCCCAGGAACTTAAAGCCAGTGACTCTCTCCACCATGTCTCCTTTGATGTATAGAGCTGGTGGATTATTCAGATTGGTAAGGATTGTAAAATAGATCAAATAGTTTGATGAACAAATTTATTTCCGACTTTAGAACTGGATAAGTATTCAAATAACAAAATTAATTTTAAAGCAGACTGATTGATACATCATTTCAAGTTGGTACTTCAAAAATGTGTTAAATAATTTCTAACCATCTTCATGTGTCTGTTTGTTGCCAGAAGTATTGTATAATTATTCAATAAAGTATCTTACTACTTCTGTAGATGAAACAAATTATCAAGAGGAAGAGGACATCAGGATAAGATCTTTTAAAGGAAAATGCAACAGAACTTTTCTTGTGGATATGTCAAAATTGTAAGAATTCAGATTAATTTTACTGTTGTCACAGACTATGCATGGGCTATGGCAGGTAGACCCAGACAGGGGCCTGTGTTTGAGCACAAGAAGCTCACTAATGCAAGGTATAAGTATGCTGTTCGCTTCATCTGTAAAAATGAGCAAGCTATGAGGGCTGATTCCATGGCTAAGAAGCTGCTAAGTAACAATGCTACAGATTTTTGGAATGAAGTGAGAGCTCTTAACAGTTGCAAAACATCTCTACCATGCACTGTAGATGGAATCTCCGGAACAGCTAATATCGCGGAGTTATGGCGATAACATTATAGTACTTTATTCAACTGTGTCCAAGGTGACTTGTATAGGGTGGACAATATTGAGAGTAATGACTCGATGGCGATTATGTCACATGAGGTGTATCATGCCATGAACAAGCTGTCCAACAACAAAGCAAGTGGCTTGGATCATATTTCTGCTAAACATCTTAAGTATGCGAGCATGAGGATAGCTCCTCTCCTTGCTATTTGTTTTACTGGCTTTATGATTCATGGCTTGTTACCAATGTTGTCTGTTCTGTTAGTGCCGGTCATTAAGGACAAAGCTGGTAAAGTAGGCAGCCTAAATAATTACAGGCCCATAGCTTTAGCCAGCATATTGTCAAAAGTTTTAGAAAGAGTTCTGCTGGATAGAATAAATGAGTTTGTTAACTCCACAGATAACCAGTTTGGCTTTAAAGCTAAACATGGCACTGACTTATGCATATATGCCCTAAAGGAGATTGTAAACAAATATAGAGGCAAAAACTCTTCAATCCTTATCTGCTTTATTGATGCTTCCAAAGCCTTTGACCGTGTTCATCACAGAAAGCTGTTTGGTAAAATGAGTCAAAGAGGGGTGCCTAAATACATTGTAAGAATTCTGGCCTCCTGGTATGCCCACCAGACTATGCAAATAAAATGGGGCAATAGGGTCTCAGCCCCATTTGGGGTTAGCAATGGTGTTAGACAAGGGGGAATTTTGTGCCCAGTCCTTTTTAATCTATATATTGATGATCTGTCTAAACAATTGAAAGCCTGTAATACTGGGTGCATGATTGGGAATATTTTAGTGAACCATATTATATATGCAGATGATCTTGTGGTCTTTAGTCCATCTAGCGCTGGTCTCCAGCAGCTCCTTACTATATGTTCTGTGTATGGTGTGGAACATGATATTAAATATAATGCTAGTAAGAGTGCTGTTATGATCTGTAGAACCAAAAAGGATAAATGTCTAAAATTTCCTGATTTTAAATTGTCTGACAATAATCTTAGAGTCTGTAATAAGGTAAAATATCTAGGGCATATTATTACAGAACAAATGACAGATGATTAATACAATGATACAATACAATGATACAATTTATTTGTTGTCATTTGAACCTCATTGAGGTTCAAACGAAATTTGGTTTCTGCAGTCATACACACAAGAAAAAGAACCAAGACACAACACAATTTACACAAACATCCATCACAGTGAATCTCCTCCTCACTGTGATGGAAGGCAAAGTCTTATCTCTCCCCTGCACTCCTCATTCTCCTCCCGATGTCAGAGTCAAACCCCCGGCGGGCGATGGTAAGTGTCCCGCGGCCATTAAAGCCGCGCCGGGTGATGCAAGGCCGCGCTCCGGGTCTTGGTGTTGGAGCCCCCGCCGTGGGCTAGCAAGTCCCACGGCCGTTAAAGCCGCGCCAGGCGATGTAAGGCCCCGCTCCAGGTCATCCTCAACCCCGCAACTAAGGCGGGAGAAGTCGCCGTTGCGGAAGCCCCGAAAAGCGGTCTCCCAGCAGGGACCCGTGGGCTCCCGGTGTTACCGTCCACCAGACCTGCGGTTGGAGCCTCCGAATCTCTGGGGTTGGGCCGCAGCAGCGAGCCACCACAGCTCCTCCCGCTCCGAACTCGGCCAGCTCCACGATGGTAAGTAAGTCCGCAGCTCCGCGACTGGAGCCTCATGTCGTTCCGGTTGGAGGCCGCTCCACGGTGCTAGGCCCCAACGACAACGGTGACCTGACAGAGAAAAGGTCGGGTTCTCTGTGCAGGGGAAAGATTTTTAAAGTTTCCTCACCCCCGCTCCCGCACACATACCCAGTTAAAAAAAAAACACTTTAAACTGCATTCAAACGAGACAAAAAATAAAAAACGACAGACGGACTGCAGAGGCCGCTGCGACGTGAGTCGCGCCGATGATGAGGATATTTATAGGCAACAACGCATGCTGTATGTACAGGCGAATATTCTCTTGCGTAAATTTGGTGCGTGTGCAGATGTGGTGAAGATGTCGCTATTTAGAGCATACTGCACACCACTCTACACTGCGCACCTGTGGTCGAACTATGGAAAGACAAGTTTGCAGAGACTAAAGGTGGCATATAACGATGCCATGAGAACACCGCTAAGGAAACCTAGATGGTGTAGTGCCAGTAATATGTTTGTGGCTGCAGGAGTCAGTACTTTAGAAGCTATCCTAAGAAATCACATGTATAAATTCATTTGCAGGATAAATGACTCTAAAAATGTAATTATTGCGGCCTTGTCAAACATAAGGGTTAGCATTACACGCTATGAATCCCAGCTGTGGAGACACTGGTATCGTTGTCTTGTTGTAGGACATTGATCATTCTTTTAATCTGAATTTTTAACTCATGTATTGTGTTTTTAAAAATATATAATTTATGATGCTTTTATAAGTGATATACTAAGATTTTATATATACTTTATGGTATTTTTTTAATATGCAATGCATTTTTTTAAATGTAATGTTGCCCCTTGTCTGGACCTCGAGTCCGTAATAAAGTTTATTATTATTATTATTATTATTATTATTATATTATTATGATTATTATTATTATGTCCTTCGTAGAACCAAGAACATGTTCTGCTCTGAATAGGTATTGAACACATCCTTCAAACATGCACATTGTACTTCTATCTGGCCAGCTCTATCTGTGATACTATTGGTCAATTTAATCTTGCAATATGTAACTAGATGGAATGGAGAGAACTATAATAGTATGTATTTACTTTTTATATACTGGTGCCTCAGTCAAACATTGTAACCTCAAGTAAAATAGAGACAGGACCTTTGTAGTGAGGCCCTGCATTCCGCTTCAAATTAATTTCATGAAAAACATCCTGAAATACCCTAGTGTGAGTTTTCCATTCACATCCTAGATATTCTTTGGACAACTCTGAAGCAGTTCAAATTTATTACAAGTTGCGTATTGCACTGTTATATACTGCAAACAAAACTATTTCCTTAAGTAATTCAACTGCCAATGGAAATGTGAGAATTGCTTTCAATTATTTAATACATTTCTTTGAAGTACCAACTAGAAATGATGTATCAGTCGGTTTGCTTTAACATTTATTTTAATATTTCAATACATCCAGTATGAAATGAAAATGTTCGTCAAACTATTTGATCTATTTTATAATAACAAAGTATCTGGAAAAATTCTCCACACAATGCTGCAACTGTGAAGGCAGGAAAATAAAGCTAAAACGTCACATCAACGCGCTATACAGAAATCTCATCAACGTGAAATATTGACTTTAACTTCCTCTCTCCACTTCTGCTCCCAGGGTTGTTGTGCATTTCCAGCACTTTCTGATCTTATTTTCAATTGTATCATTATAATTGATTTTTCTAATTACTTTTCGGGTCGGGACCCTTCCTCAGTCTGGGGAGCGGTGTCGAGCCCGAAACGTCAGTTTGGTACTAACAGTTAAGCATCAGTTTGGTACTAACAGTGAAGGGTCTCTACCCGAAACGTGACCCATTCCTTCTCTCCAGAGATGTTGCCTGTCCCGCTGAGTTACTCCAACATTTTGTGTCTACCTTTCTAATTACTATTTTGGTTTCTGTGCTACTTATTTGATCTTATGAGGGAATCAAATAAATTGTTACAATATGTTTTCTAAGCTTGTCAAATAATATGACTACATTGTTCATCAAATTATTACAAAAATTACACTCATTGTCCTTGACACACCCTCACCGTTTATTGTTTGAATTTCAATCCTTCAATGTGATTATAATGAGATGCAGTGGAGTTTGTGATGTTCAGGTTTGCTTCATTTTTTTTGCAATTTACCACACATATAAGGTTTTTAGAAAACCCAAATGTTCAAGTACAATTCTAACGTACAGCAGTTGCGATTAGATGATCTGCTTTAATGAAATCTGGCCTATTCAATTCCAGAATTAGTTAAATAATTTCCCCCACATAACTTCACTGTGATCTTTTTGAAGAATGTTTCATCATGTTAAATTAAGGAACAAATTATGATGCCAACTGCAAGAAATTCATGCATATAATAAGTATGCAGACATGATTATAAATAATTAATTTTAAGACAAGTAATTGAACCAGACAAAAAAAATGAGAAGAATGTCGGAAGGAACTGCAGATGCTGGTTTAAACCAAAGATAGACACAAAACGTTGGAGTAACTCAGCCGGACAGGCAGCATCTCTGGAGAGAAGGAATGGGTGATGTTTTGTGTCGAGATCGTTCTTCAGATATTTTTCATGGCACGCCCTTTGTTTCATGGCTTAGACAACATTGACAGTTAAAAATGGTAATGAATTTGAATGTGGTAATAGAGTCAGTTGATCGTTACTGGGCTATATAATTTGACTTAGCATACAGGCTATCGTGTAGCAGAAATCAGAAAGTGACTAAAAAAACAGGTTACTAGAATTTAAGTGCACTAATGTTTTTTGCATTTTCATCTGCAAAGATATATTTAGAAAGTTATTGTACAGGTTCCTTTGAATAATATGATGGTAAATAAATGACCTCCCACGGCCTTCTGAATGTTATATCATCTAATGCATAATTTGATGAAAAAGACCAGGAGTTATCTCTGACATTTTTCAAGACTTCTTTACTGATAAAGCAATTTGTGGTTAGATAAACTGCCACTGCCTAATGTTGATACAATTGTGAATGCAGCGCTTAACTGTTAGTATATAATAACATGTTGTTCCAGCTGTTTTTAAATATTATATAATTGTATTATAAACTATTAAACATTATTAGCAATATATTTTCTTTAATTGAAAATAAATGATTGTTACCTCTGACTCATTGATCATTCAACTTATATGATCAAATCAAAGATCACAAGTATTATTTTGGAACAAAAGGCTCGACGATTAATACAAGATTCAGATATCACAATCTACTTGTTTATCATGATTAACACTATCTCTGTCAGCTGCATAGCTTTGGCAATGAGTCTTTTATTGCAACCACCAGAATAATAATGTCACTATCACTGAATTTACAGGATGGAAACATTCGGATATCTCTGATGCTAATGGTATTATTCAATCAAATTTAAGATAAAAGCCTTTATTTTTTTAATCATTTTCAAGTACATTACTATTATTGATCCCCAACAGCAGAATTGGACCTGATCATCGTTACTGATCCCGAGCAATTTGTTGCATCACCCTCAGTCTACCCTGCCTCCACCAAACCCCCATTACTTCCCTTCCTCCATGTGGACTGTCCTAACTACTCTTTCTCATTTGCCAGACCCAGCTTTATCTGATTTTCTTTGCAGCAGAGAGGCTTTCTGGAATACCCTGGGCTCAGGCTACTGAAGTTTGCCTGCTCTTAATGCACCATTCAATTTCTAGGCCCCTATAGTAACGTCATGATTCTCTTCTACTTCCTACTACCAATGATTGTACAAAGCAGCAAAGTCACACTTAAAATCAAAATTAAATACAAAATAATTGCACTAAAGAAAACGAACATTGTGGCACCACCCAGTGGTTAGGCCACTTACTGTGCAAACCCTCGGCAGTCAGGGAAAGGGTCACGTGCCTGGGTTTGGCGGGAAGGAGTCGTCACGGGGTTTAGGGGGTGCCCTGGTGTATATAATGAACCCCGGGTTAACCTTCCCCCATTCGCGTCAATAAAGATCTCCTTGTTTCACCATGCGTGGCTTGCTTATTCGCCTGCCATATTGGTGACTCCGACGATCCAAAACAGTCATTTTGGATTTAAACTATGGACACAGTCAACAATCAACCTCAACAACCTGAGGTCGCTGTCAATCCAGCCCAGCAGTATGCTGTCTCCCTGAAGCTGCCCGTGTTCTAAACATCGCAGCCCCAAGTGTGGTTCCGAGGCCCAGTTCCACAGCTGACGCATCACGGCTGATGAATCCGGGACTATTATGTGGTCGGCGTGTTGGATCAGGAGACGGCCGGTCGCCTGGTCCATTACCTACGCCGCCAGATGAGGACAAATACGAGGGCCTCAAAATGCTACTCCTGCGTACCTTTGGGCTCAGCCGCTGGGACGGTGTGGCCTCGGCGAGTGAATCATGAGGTGCTCATGAGTGAAATATTCACCCTTATGGACGGTCATCAGCCCTGCCTTCTCTTCGAACACGCCTTCTTGGAACAGATGCTGGATGACATCCGCCTGCTTCTCACTGTTGAGGATTTTGCTGCCCCCCCTGCAGTTAGCAGAGCGTGCAGACGAACTCTGGCAGTCCAAGCAACAGGGGGCGGTGGTTTGATCGATCGGGTGTTGGGAGGGCCCTGGAGGGCCCAGAGACCAGGCCCTGCGTTCACCCGGAGTTCAGTGGCACTGCCTTTCCCGAGAGACCCGGGTAAGGGGCCCTTCCGGGTGCTGCAGCATGGACTTACAACTTTTGATTTGGACATGGGGGGTCGGTGTGAGACTGTGTCGGTGGCTCGTTTGAAGCCGGCCCATGTTGACCTTAGTCAACCTGTGCTGGTGGCCCAGCCTCGTCGTCAAGGGCGTCCGCGGTCCGGCCGCTCCCGCCTTCGCCTTCCCCGGTTGTGTCCCCTGTGGGGGGGGATGTGTGCACAAGGTCCGTCCATCTCGTTTGTCTGCCCTTTCGTTTTCTTGCCTCCAGTTCTGGGCGGGGGGGGGGGGGGGGTCTTGTGGCACCACCTGGTGGTCAGACAGCTTACTGTGCAAACCCTCGGCAGTCGGGTGCAGGGTCATGTGACTGGGTTTGGCGGGAAGGAGTCGTCACGGGGTTTAGGAGTGTGCCCTGGTATATATAATGAACCCCGGGTTAACCTTCCCCCATTCGCGTGTGTGCTGTTCTCTTTACTTTGTCAATAAAGATCTCTTTGTTTCACCACGCATGGCTTACTTATTCGCCCGCCATAACATTTTAGGAACAAATATACGATAGTTGACAGTTAACCTCTGGGGCCTGTTACAAGTTTTTATTTTCAGTTTGATTATGTATTCTGCCCTAATTTTCCATCATTGCTACTTTTATTTAATAATATGCTTCACACATTACTACAAATGAAGTGGAAAAATGATTGAAAATTTGTGTAACTATTTGATTAATTAACAAGCTTCTGATGTGCAAAAAGATTATCCCTAAAACAAAGCAAGTCAGATTAAGTTTCATCAGTAGTTTTTAATGTTAGTTGACCACCTAACCCGCTTTTTGAGGCTATGAAACTTGACACTATCAGAAACTAACCATTCTTAAGGAAGTGGAGACTTGTTTTCCTCATCTGAAAGCTATGGCATTTGCTGATTGTTCCTTTTGTGAATAGATGTGAGAGCATTCATAAACACAGGAAGCCCAGTGCAGCTGCAGAGCTAAGGATAATTTGAACTTCATTGGCTACATTTAAGATGGAAATGAAACTCTATGAAAAAGACAGTCAATGAATTGGACTGATATTGGACTTGTGTACAAAAGTGACATTTTGACACCTTTCAGTAGCATAATATATTAATGCTTTGCTTAATCCGTTGCAAACTTGAAGAACAGAAACTATCGTGAATGTAATGGAAAGGTATCCAAAAAAATATCACGGTCATATTTATACAGTGTTGGTGAGACCATACATACAGTATTGTGCATGATTTTGGTTCATTTTCCTAAGAAAGGATATTGTTTGAGACAGTCCAAAGGGGAATCAACTGGCTAATGCCTTAAAAATATAATGGGTTGCGTCTGTATTCTTTAGCATTTGGAAAAATAAGAGGAGATCTTACTGTAACAAATAAGGTCACAAAAGGAAGCACTGAGATTCATCAGGAGCAGGAGAGTTTTGAGTGAAGTTACATATTTCCAAGATAAAGAACTTGTCTTTTAAAACAGAGGTACATAGAAATTTCTTCTTGCAGAGGTTAGAGAATCTCTGGAATTTCTCACTATCCTAGAGAGTTACGAAGGTAGCTTTTAAAAAATATTTAAAATGTAAGTAGAAAAACCTTTGAAAGATTGGAGTGTTGAGATCCATGGGAGTCTGGTACAGAGGATTGGTTGAGGCCAGAGATATAACTGCCATGGTCAGTCTGAATGGCCTTGTCCTTCTATGATCTTGTGGTATTCCAAATTAACCAACCATATTTGTTTTAATATTTAAGAATGAAGGAATTGGCACTTATATAATCACTTTCATATAATCACTCAGTCAAATCAACATATTTAAAATGTAGGTGCCACTGTCATTAAAGTAAAGACGGTGTTTGAATACTACAGAGCCTCAAATATATTTGTGAATTTGTTTACATGGTTCACAGAGAAATATAAACTGATGCAAGAAAGTTATTGGTTTAGGTTTAGTTTTATTATTGTCATTGGTAGTGATGTACAATGAAAAGCTTTGTTGTGCATGCAAACTAACCAGATCAGATATACCATGCATAAACACAAGTCAAACTCAAGTACAATAGATAGAGCAAAGGGGAAGATACAGAATACAGAATAGAGTTCTCAGCATTGCAATGCATTTTATCAAATCAGTTCCATTGACAAAGTCCAATGTCCACAATGGGGTGGAGATGATTCAGAATTTATCCCAGCTTATGGAAGGATCATTCAGAAGTCCGATAACAGAGGGGAAGAAGCTGTTCCTGAGTCAGGTGGTACATGCTTTCAAGCATTTGTACCTTCTGTTGGATGCGATCAGAGAGTAGAAGGAACGACTTGGGGTGGGACGTCTTCGATTTTGTTGGCTGCTTTTCCGAGGTGCTGTGAAGTGTAGGTGGAGACAATGACGGGAAGTCTAGTCAGTATGATGTTAAATTAGCTTTGTGGCAAACATTGCAAAATGCACCATTTCTTTCATAGAGCATCTAATCCAAATAGGCAACTGATTCTTCAGGGGATACATACCTTTGCTCAGCAAACATCTCCCCAGTGTATTTCCAGCTATATACTAAATCTGTATGATTGTGAAACAAAAACTATGTTCGACAGATTTTAAAGTTGCAAACTAAATCCATTCAGATCCAATATTATAAATATCTTTTGAGTAGTAAAATGAATCAAAAGTTAAAAGGCCCTTTGTTTGGCAGATATTGAGCATGAAGCATACTCTCTCTTTAATTAAACATTTCAACAATATATTAAAGAATGCCCATTGTGAGTAAAATTATTCTTTTTTTTCTATATTGCAAGTACTAGATCTGTATCTTGAAAAACTCTCCCTGTTGTAAACTTTAAAAAAGTTAATTGATGTAATCAAGATATTATGCATTATCTGATAACAGACCTGATGGCAGTTATGGCTGGAATTTGTGATAAATACTTTAAAAGTGGTCAGTTGATGTAGTAATTTGTTTTTCTTCCAGAGATTAACTTCCTTTACCATTGCTGACGTGTCTTTAACTCCCGAAGTCTTAAGCTATATGGTTCCCACCCCATATCTGCCTCTCTCACTCATTTTTTTTACATTTAAAATTCCCCTTTCGAATCTGTTTTTGATTTTAAAATGTTTAGCTCAGTTGATATAGTATCTACTTGTATCCTTTTCAACAATGTTCCACAAAAGTGCCATGGGATGTTTCACACATTACAGGTGCTTTATAAATGCTGTATCCCTCCATTGGATTCAAATTAATGTAATTAGAGTCTCAAAGCTAGGGGTGTTGGCCTGGGAAATGGTGCTGACGTTACTCATGTCCTGCTAATCAATTTGGAAGGTTTTGCAAAGAAGCATGTGATATATCTCCAGTGCTTTGAGGTATTTTATTCATGTGTATTGTTTTACAGGTCTGTTATGTTGCTGCAAGTAATAATTTCATTATTCAGTTGACGGTATATACGACAATTAAACACTCTTGCTCTCTAGATGAAGTAAGAAGGAGAAAAAGGGGATAACTTTTGCCTGGTTTGAGATCATGATCTTCAAACACATTTTTCCAAAAATGGCTGTCTAAACCAGCACATTGAAGGTAACTGTGAATATTATCATTGACGAATGCCTTCGTTAAGGGGTAACTTTCGAGATGTCAGAAGAATTCCTAGGGTCATCATGAACATTTATTTTCAATTAGTGGTATTGTTCAGCAGGGGCAGGGAGGATCTTTGTTTTTCAGATGTTAAGCATTTTCTCGACATTATCTATTATAGTTTAGTAATGCAGATCAGCTATAAACTGGCAATGAGAGCACATGACTGAACAAGGCAATGACAGAAGATTGAGAATTTGACATATCCCATGTTTGAGTATAAAACCATGCTCCTTCAATCCTAGTTTTTGTTTGCATTGAGTGGTAATTCATTGTACATCTAAGATGTCTTGAGATAGACACAAATGCAAAGTAACTCAGCAAGTCAGGCAGCGTCCTTGAAGAAAATGGGTAGGCGACATTTTGGGTCGGGGCCCTTTTTCAGATTGTAGAGCAGAAAAGTCTGAAATCAGTCTGAGGAAAAGTCCCGTCCTGAAACATCGTCCATCCATGTTCTCCATGGATGCTGCTTGACCCGCTAGTTACTCCAACATTTTGTGTCGCAACATTATTTCCTGAGTTTCAAGGTGTCGTAGCTACATTTTTCCTGCAGTACAATAAATTCATAGTCATTGGCAAAATAAGTTTTAAAAATAACGTAAAAGTGGCAGCCATATTTTACGTATAACGTTTAATCCACGTTAAAATAATTTCTCTAGAATGTTTTGGTTTCTCTGAAATAACTGCACCAATAAGAAGAATAACTTTAAACTTTCAATAATTGTATATGGAAACTTGTTTTAAGAAACTATTTCTGTGTCTTTTGTATCTTGTAGGATCTTTGGCCCCTGTTTTTAGTAAATACCTATTGAAAGCAAACCTGCAGGACAAGCTTCCCAGAAAGCTGTGAGCTAAAGCTGGCTCCCTTATCCTATTAGCAAATTAATTGACAGAAACTTTAGTAGGTCCAGTAACATGAGCTTGTTTACCCACTAGAATACGAGCAATTTGCCTGAAGCTTGCTGCACCCTGACTAACTGAATATGTCTTCAGATTACACAACCAACAGCTTATAATTTTTTTTAAATGGTGCTCATGTTCGTATTTCATAGAATTTGCAATGATAAATTTCAATGCGGAGTATTTAATGCAATATATTTTTATTAATAACTTTCAAGTACACAAACTTCAATGAGATACCATGGCAAAATATCACAGAACAATCAGCAAATCACAAAGGACACACAGATTTTAAAAAATCTAAAATTTGAATAATCATAACTAAGTATTAAATAGGAAATGGTCAAATCCATTTGCTTCAGGTAGGGAGACAAGAGTCTGCAGAAACTGGAATTTAGAGCAACGAATGAAAATGCTGGAAGAATTCGGCAGGTCAAGCAGAATTTATGGAGTCTAAGGAATGGTTAACAATTCAAGTTCATAACCTGCATGGCAACTGAGAGTGTACATGAAGGATATGGTTTTGGGAAGTAATAGGTGGGGTAATAGGTGGAACCAGATAAGGAGGGATGGTGGCAGAGAGGACCATGAAGGGGAGTCGATAGGAAAGAAGAACCATAGGAGAAGAAACCATAGAAAATAGGTGCAGGAGTAGACCATTCGGCCCTTCGAACCATTCAATATGATCATGGCTGATCATCCAAAAACAGTATCCCGTTCCTGCTTTCTCCCCATAATCCTTGATTCCGTTAGCCCTAATAGCTAAATCTAAACCCAGCCACATAGGTATGTCAATGACAGGTAGATGGAACGGCATGGAGGGTGATGAGTCTAGGTGACCAGTGGCAGTATGGAAAAGGTGAACAAACAGAGAGAGGTTCCTGGGTGCACTGTTAAAAGTAGGAAAGGAATGCAGAGAATGGGTTACCCGCAATTGGAAAATTCATTGTTGACATGATTGGTTTGTAGGCTACTTAAGCATACCATGAGGTGCTGTTCCTCCAGCAAAGTGGAGATTCTGGAGAAAGCGCTTGTTTGCAAACTGCAAAACAGTAGCATGCATGATTGCTCAAATATGGTGGACATGGTGCAGTGCCTGAGAATGAACGAATCATGTAAGCTCCTTGAAGACCTGACTATGACCATAGAAGGCCCCTTTGCCATGACCCCAAGGGTTGGGACTGAGATGGAGGAGAGACCAGCGGTGGGGCAGAGGCAATTGCTGCACAGGGTGGGGCGGGAATATCAAGCACGAAGGGTGTGTCTGGGGATGGGGATGGTGTCTCCATCTGCAGTGAGTGGGTGGAAGGGGACTCCTTGGACAATGAGTCAATGGATGTTCTCGTTCCCCCTGACGCCATTCCACTCCTACCAGTTATTCTACCAGGTGTTATTTGTAACATGGTTGTAATTTAATGTCAGACTAGTTTGGTGATTTTGTAATATGGTGGTGGGTGTGTCACCACGGTTTTGGTTTTGTTTTGTTTTGTTTTGTATCATGCACGTAATTAAATTAATTATTTTTCATATTAAAAAAAAGCTGGTTACCAAGCTCACGGAACTGGGTCTTTGCGCATCTCTCTGCAATTGGATCCTCGACTTTCTCATCCGCAGACCACAGTCTGGTTGAATTGGCAGAAACACTTCTTCCTCATTAACAATCAGTACCGGAGCACCTCCAGGCTGCAAGCTCAGCCCCCTGCTCTACTCACTCTATACTCATGATTGTATAGCCGGACACAATGCGAACTCCATCTTCAAGTTTGCCGACGACACCATTGTTGGACGAATTACAGATGGTGATGATTCAGAGTATAGAAGTGAGATCGACCGATTGACCAAATGCACATCAATGCCTCTATTTCCTGAGAAGATTTCGGAGATTTGGTATGTCAGAGAGGATTCTCTTAAACCTCTGCAGGTGTGCAGTGGAGAGCATATTGACTGGTTGCATCACAGCCTGGTTCGGCAGCATGAATGCCCAGGAGCGAAAAAGACTGCAAAAAGTTGTGAACACTGCAGACAAATACCGCTCTGACCTCCCACCATCAAAGGGATTTACCAGAGTCGCTGCCTCCAAAAAGGCAGCCAGCATCATCAGAGACCCATACCACCCTGGCCATACACTCATTTCACTCCTGCCATTTGGCAAAAGGTACAGGACCATCCTGAAAACTGTAATGTCCAGGTTCAGGAACAGCTTCTTCCCTACATCCATCAGGCTATTAAATACTACAACCTCAAATAAGCTCTGAACTACTATAGGCTATTATTGTTATTGCACATTAATTGTTTGTTTTTTGTGTGTGCGTATGTGTGCGTGTGTATATATATATGTATATCTATATTACTAAAAGTCTGATCTTGACCGCTTTTGGCCCACTGTGCTGCGATTTCCGAGAGAACGTCGCCACCTACGGCCGTCATTTTTGGCCACCTCGCTCAGAACCCCCCTCCGCCTTCCTGGACCAGAGGATTTTTCCCATCGATGAAAAATCAGAGACATATTAATGTTTTTTTTTAAATCACCATTCTCTTTGCTGCCCCTGCTGGAGGGAGGGGGTGGGACTATAAAACCAGGAAGTGGTGTACCTCACTCAGTCTCTGCAAGATGGAGGTCACATCTCTCTGAGCTCTGAATAACACTGAACACATGTCTACTCAACTGTGAGTGCCCTTAATGTGGTTTGAAAATGAAAATATGGTTGGTTTGAAGTAAAAAGGCACTGCCTGCAAATGGTTGTTTGGGGGGTTTAGGTTGAAGTAAAAAGGCACTCTCTCCCCCCCCTCCCCCCCCCCCTCTCTCTCCCTCCCCCTCTCTCTCCCTCCCCCCTCTCCTCCCTCCCTCCCCCCCCCCTCTCTCTCCCTCCTCCCCCTCTCCTCCCTCCCCTCCCCCCTCTTCCCCCCCTCTTCCCCCCCCCTCTCTCTCTCTCTCTCCCCTCTTTTTCTCCCCCACCCTCGCTCTCCTAAACCTCCCTCCCCTCCACACCCCCTACCCCCTTCCCTGCTCCCCACCTCTCCCCCCTCCCCTCACCTCACCCCCCTCTCAGCACCCCCTCTCTCTCCCCCTCACTCAGCACCCCCTCTCTCCCCCGTCTCCCCCCTCTCTCTCTCTCTCTCCTCTTTCTCTCCCCCTCCTCCCCACCCCCTACCCTCTTCCCTCCACTCTCCCCCCTCCCTCCCCCTCCCTGCTCCCCACCTCCCCTCACCCCCCTCTCAGCACCCCCTCTCTCACCCCCTCACTCTCACCCCCTCACTCCTCCCCTCCCCTCTCTCTCTCCTCCCCTCCCTCTTCTCCTCCCCTCCACCCCTCTCCCTCTTGCCCCTCTCTCTCTGTCTCTGCCTCTCTCTCTGTCTCTGTCCTTCTCTCTCTGCCCTCACTTTCTACCCCAGCCCCCCCTCTCTAGATGTGACTGCAAGTTGGGGGCTATGCGTCAGTAGATAGGGTGGATATGGGGTAAAATGAGCAAATTAATAATATTAATATAATATCAAGGGGGGTAATTAGCGTGTGTGCGGGGGGGGGGATAGTTAGTGTGTGTGACGCTGCATGCCGCCTCCCCCCCCCCCCCCCCCCCCCCCCCCCCCCCCACACAACCGCACGTTGGGGGAACAGACCCAGCGGGTCTGCACTTGGTCTAGTATATATATATATATGGATGTGTATTTATGAGTATGTGTATATATACACACACTGAACTTTTTTTCCCTCTCATTTATTATATTTGCAGTGTACTCTTGACTCCCTTTTCTGCTTCTGTCCACCTACTAACCACACATTACACTTATTACATCACTTTCCTCCATTTGGTTCCATCTGCCCTTCATGTTTCCCATAATGATTCCCAATATCACCGTCATTACTTATCAGATCCCAGCACCAGTTGTCCTTGTATCAGGAATTAGCACCTTCCAGCAACTGTCTCCACTCTCATCCTCTCCTTCCCCCATCTAACTCCATCTGCTTTTTTTTCTGTCTGCTTCTTCCTATCACCCACCTACCACTGTCTCCTAACTCCACCCGTTCCCCTCCCCCACCTGGCTTCAAATTCCTGTCATCCTTCACCCCTCCTTGGTGCATTTATCACCTGCTGGCCCCTATCTCACCTGGGCCCTTCTCTTTATTCTGGCTATCTCCACAGCCAGCTAATGCAGAGTCTTGGCCAGAAATGTCACACATTCCTTCCCAACCTGCAGATACTGCTTAATTGGTACCAGCTGTTTATTTTTGCTACATGATTCAGCATTTGCAGTCTCTTATATCCTAATAATCAAAGCTCTGTTTTGGATGAATGCAGCACCTTTCACCTCTCTTATCTAAAACTAATTCTGAGCCCAGATCTCAACAAGGGCTTATTTTCAATTCAATTCCAAGCATGCCCGAAAGCAATGGATGATTTTTCTTAAATAGCATAGTTGGGATAGGGGTGTTTTTATTTCCTGCTGTTCATTCGTGTAATGGTCTGTCCAGTTTCTCAGCCTCTGTTTTTTGATGTCTTGAAATTTGATAGCTCCCTCTTTATCCCTTCTGCCTTCTGCTAAAATAGTAAAATGTATGTATTGTATTTCGTCACTATTTCAGTGTTGTCATTTAATAAATCAATAGTCCATTGTTGGTTCATTGAAACATTGAAAAACAGGGGAAGATACCAATACCAACAAAGCTAACTGAACAAAGATTCAAGATCAACTGAAGGACTTTTCTGAACTTTAAGTTTGGTGTGGATTAAGTAGGATAGTGCATTTTGAGTCTAAGTGACCAAGCCAACCATGCTCTGGGATTATTTGTTTCAAATCTATCTGTACCATGAATCATAAATATGCAGAAATTAATTGCTGCTGCTATTATTCTAGGGAGTGCAGGAACAATTATTTGACCATGCAAATTGATTTGAAGAACTAAGTCATTGGTGCCTTACTATTTACAATGTTATGTTCTGGTTTAGACAAAATGCATCTCTGTATTACAAGCAGCATTTCCACTATTTATGCTCCCAACTCTCTGCTTATAGATAAATGGAAATGCTTTTTTGAATGATTTTCTGAAGTTGGCACCCATAAATGCATACACAATAGGATTGATGGAGGAATTTGTGTAAGACATACAATGGGCCCAGATTTTCACTTTGTACGTATAGTAATTCTTGATAAAGTTTGGAAGAAAAGTCTGTAAAAGGATATAAAACTGGATGGGACCCCAGCAGATGGCAAAGAGAAAGACCATAACTGCTAACATCCTGGAGATCTTTGTACGCATGGCCTCTGATCTTTCAGCAAGAAGCTGTACCTGCAAAACAGTTTTAGTTTGTGATTAGAAGCATGGATTGAGAAAGAACAATTTGTTCCATCAAGGGCATTCATTTTGTGGAACCTATCTTATTATAGTACAGTATATACTAATTTTCAGAGAGAAAGCTTGGTGTAACTACTCACTCAAAATTTAATCCAAATTTAATTTGTTCTTGCATACCCTTCATCACAGTCCAAAGTGCAGTATAGTAAAATTTCATTTCACTGTGCACAAACATTGTGTAATCACAGAGAACAAACGTGAAAATAGAGTTGGGATGATCACTTGCCTATGGAAGTTCAGTCCTGTATAAACTTGTCTTGCCAATAGCTAACATGGAAATGTTACCTTTCATCCATCCTTCCAAGTGACCCTTTGAGATTTCAATGTCAGCTCTCCAGCAGAAGTGGAACCAGAACAAAAGCATAAAATGAAAACAGAAAATACTCAGCAGATCAGGTTGCATCTGCGGGAAGAAAAACCGAGGCACAGTTTCAAATCAGAGATCCTTTGTCAGACTGAAAAGAAGACAATAGAAGCTTTTGAAGCTGCAGGCAGGATGGAAGAGAGAGATCTCTCTGATAGAGTAAACTGGGGTGATCTTGGGCATAAGCTGTAAACAGGTAAATGAGTGAATGCTTGTAGTTAGCGAGTGAAAACATGGACAAAGGAACCTGGAGAACCTAGAATCTCACCCTCTAACTGCTCTCATTCACTGATGAACCAAGAAATTGTTACCGGTAATGTGGTAATCCCTATGATCAGCCAGGTTTTAACCTTATCAAAAACCCATTACGGCTTTACAAGCTTTTTTTATCCTCAGTTTTGACGAAGGGTCGCTGATCTGAAATATCGATTGTTTCTTGTCTCACAGATACTGCCTGACCTGCTGAGTATTCCCAGCATTTTCTGTTTTGGTTTTAGATTTTCACCATTTGCAGTTTTTTAAAATTATAACAAGATAATATTTCCAGTATATTTTAGATCTATCAGACATACAGTATTTTATTGCTTGCAGACCCCCATTTAGTTTATGCGATTAAAATTTAAATCATTGATTAGACAATCCTTAACTGAGCCCAAAAAATATTCAATTTGAATTACCTGTAAAATAAATTATTTCTGTAAATGTTTAATAAAACAAATTCTGTTGACTTCTTCCTTCTCTATCTCAACACTCCAATTATCTAATTTTCATTCTTTCTTCCTAATTTCTCTTGTTTCTGATACTTTCTGCAAATCCTTTTTGCAGGAAATGCCAAAGGATTGTCAAAGCCAAACCAGAAACCTGGTGTTGAAATTTAGCACCATTTCAATTGAATGATCACCTCGGAAATTATTCAGAAATAGAGATTGAATCAAGTGTAATGGCTTGATGAGTACATTTCATGGGGGGCTGTTTCTAATGTATTCAAAGCACAAAATATTTAAATTAAACCAGTTCACAGAATTAAAATCTACCTGAAGGTTATTATCAATAGGCTCCACAGCTGGTTGTCCCATCTGATGTAGCATAGCTGTGTAGGACACACAGATTGTGGTGAGTGGCAGAAGATAAACAGCTAGGAAGTTATGTATAATGAAGGCCTTCTCAAGGGAAGCTGATGGAAAAGATTCACTGCAGTAAACTTGGGGCCCAAACCAGTATCCATTTTGAATCTTCTGATAGATAGCCACTGGTATGGACACGATAAAAGAACCTACAACAGTTTGCAAAAGGTTAGCATAATAAATAAAGGGATTCTTTATACTTCACTTCACAAAGTTTTCATTTGATATTTTGTCTTAATAGTCTTAATTATTACTTTAAGCTCATAGAAATGATCATATTATTAAGTGACAACAATGAAATAGCCGTTTACATATAACAGAAGAATATCTCAGTGCTGCACACATCAAAAGTGAAAGTAAATGCCAGGTCACAGACTGGGAAACTACAGGGAGCTGTTTGACTAAAAGTTTGTTCAAAGCAGTGAACTTTAGAGTGTCTGAAAGGAAGAGACTTCAATTGGAGATATTGATTAATTTAGGTAGTGCAAAATGATAAGGTTAAACATAGAAACATCGAAAATAGGTGCAGGAAGAGGCCATTTGGCCCTTCGAGTCTGCACCACCATTCATTGTGATCATGGCTGATCATTCACAATCAGTAACCCGTGCCTGCCTTCTCCCCATATCTCGTGATTCCGCTAGGTTAGCCACGGATTTGGGGAGAAAACGCATGTAATCAATACATCGTCTTATTTTACAGTTTAATGTGGTTTATCTATATTGATCTGTACTTTGAAGGAATAATATTGAGCTATATGATTGTTGTTTGCTTGGGAAAGATTGATTCATCCTGTTTTAAGTTAGTTGGAAAATAATAACTGATATTTTAACGAAGCTAATGAATTTAAAAAGATGAGGTAGAAACTCACTTTTCCCAAAGTGCTTGTTGATATGAATCAATTCTTATTATCAGTAAATGGTTCTTTCCACAAAGTAAATATTTCATAATATTTGACAATTGAATCAGTGACTTCTGGAAAAAAAGTACAATCCAAACATTTTCAGCATTAAGTATTTTGTTCTTGGCTTACCAATCCATGTTGCAAGGCTGATGCCCAAAGCCACTCGCGGGGTTCTATGCCTCAAGGATCTGAGTGGATAAACTGTCACGTACCATCTGTCCACACTCATTGCGGTCAGTGTAATACATGTTGCCTGTACTGATACCTGCAAGAACAAAGAGTACATATCTGAAAGCTAGGCCAACAGAAATTATTTTCACCAACAGGATTGTGCTGAATTATGCAAGGTTTTGTTGATCGCGTGCAATGAATAAATAATTACAAACAGTTTGAACTTCACAAGATAACTATTTGTCCAAACCTAGATCCCTGTCCTCCATTTCAACGTTAGCAATAGTAGTAATCGGCATTAAGAACTTATCATTTATCACTTGTCAGTGATAGTGTTTTTATACAAAAACAATGACTTTATTACAGTTAGTACTACATATTAATATACAAACAAACAAATTAGGAGCAGGGGTGTGCCACTCAACTACCAAAGCCTGTGCTACTATTTAGTAATATGGGAATATAATATTCTGGAGCAGGTGAAGACTGTAAAGAAGTGTCTCATCTACAAAGACCAAAAGGCCTTTGTGCCTATACCATTTATAAAGGCCATGACCGATCCATTTTTGGCCTCAACGCCTCTATCCTACTCTCCCAGTACTCGTCGATTCACTTCTTGTCTCTGTCTTAAATGGGCAACTCTTTATTCCAAAACAATGACCCACCCCTAGTTTTAGATATCACCCAACTGCAGTGCTAGGGGAAACACTTTCAGTTTCTACCATGTAAAATCCCCCCAGAATCTTATGTTTCCACAATATCACCTCTCACCCCAGAAAGTATAGATCTAACCTGCTCAACCTCTTCACTTATCAACCATTCAGTCCCAGGAAAGAGCCTTGTGAACCTTCTCAGTGTTGTCTCCAATGCAAGTTTATCCTAATTTAAATATGGAGATGAAAACTGCTGTTGTAATCAACATGTGGTGTCACCAACACCCTGTAAAGTTTCATTAAACTTTCCCCATCTTTATATTCAGTAAACTTTCAATAAAGGCCAACATTTCATCTGTCTAATTACTTAGTGAACCCACAATCCAACCCTTGGTATTTTATGCACCAGGTACCCCAGATCCCTTTGTACTGCAATATTTTGCCACATCACTTCCTTTAAATCATAACTTACTTTTTCATTTTTCCTACCATGCATTTTCCCACGTTATATTCTACTTGCCGACTTCTCACCTATTCACTTAACCACTGAATATTACTTTGTTCTCTCTTTTTACTAATTTACTAATCCATCTGCTGAACATTTATGACAATCTGAATTCAACCTCGACTCCACATTCCCATCCACCCTACTAATATCCCATTATCTTAAAAATATTCGGTTTCTGCTTTAATCACCCCTTCATCAAGAGAATCTCAAAGACTTGCAACTCTCCAAAGGAATGGATGTCACTCCATCTCTGTTATTCATAAACAGTGACCCCTCGTTCTAAATTCTCCGACAAGAGGGAACATTCTCTCCGCATTCACTCAGAATCTCTCAGGAATGTTTCAATCAAATTCCCTCACACTTTTCTTAACTCCCACAGATGCAGATATACTGTAGCCTGTCAAACTTCCTATCCCTTAGTGCAATAAACAATTTCTGAACTGCTTCCAACACATCCTTCCATAAATAAGGAGATCAATATGGTACACAGTACTCCAGACATGTTCTTTCCTATGCACTACATAAATGAAGCATAATTTTCGTACTGCTGTTAAATGCGGCATGTTCAGAACTTTGGTGCCAGACTGGAAGATTTTCTAGCCTATTGGTAGTTATGCCTTTATACACTGTATGACTATGCCTATTAATATCCCAATGTTTTTTAAATCTACTATTTTTTTAGATGTAACACAGTGGCATAATACTTTTTCCAGTCAACCCAGTAAGTTTAAAGGGTAGGCGAGAAACAGAACCAGGTGAGTTTCAAAGGAGCCTGGGAAACGGCCTTTGATCTCAAAAGGAGTACAGGAAATAAAACCAGTGTGTTTAAAGAGAGTCCTGGAAACGGGGCCCCAATGAGTTTACAGGGAAGCACGGCAAACATCATCCAATGAGCCAGTGCTGAACCATCGGGATTTCCAAATACTCAAATAGTAGATTATTATTGTTTTATCAGTATATAATAGTCTTTGTAATACATGCACCAGCACAACCAGATCCCTCTTTAGCCCACTGTTAATTATTTCCGTCAAAATGGACTTCACATTTTCCCCACATTGTACTTCATGCGCTAGAATTTCAAGTCATCAGTCAAGATTATTGTCAAACACATGTCCAGTGATGTACAGATATAATGAAAATATTGTTTGCAGCAGCATCATAAGCACATAGACGCAGACAACACACAATACATTATTTATACATAAATTGAATATAATTTTTACAATAAAAAGAAGACTACGCAATTAACTGTCTGTCCCATTATAACCTCTCCCTCCTAGGTTTCTTTCACAACTTACTTTCCATTTTAATCTTTATGTCATCAGCAAATTTACCAACCAAACGTTTGGCGAACATCTTGAGGTCTCAGCCCCAACAGCAGTGATATGCCACTCATTTTATCTTGCTCATCAGAAAGAGATGCTTTCATATGATATTGTTTAAGAAAGAACTGCAGATGCTGGAAAAATCGAAGGTAGATAAAAATGCTGGAGAAACTCAGCGGGTGAGGTAGCATCTATGGAGCAAAGGAATAGGCGACGTTTTGGGTCTCGACCCAAAACGTCGCCTTTTCTGTATTTCATATTATATTCTTCATGGTCTTTATATTATTCCCTATGAGATAATATTTTCTGCAACAAACCTTGTTGCAACATCTTCTCAAATGACTTTTACAGTAGAATTATTGGTTCCTTTTATCCACAAAACATTTTTTTTTTAAAGACCTCCAGTATATTGGTCAAACATGAGTTCCCTTTCACAAAATATGTAGGAAGGAACAGCAGATACTGGTTGAAACCAAAGATAGACACAAAAAGCTGGAGTAACTCAGTGGGTCAGACAGCATTTCTGGAGAAAAGGAATAGGTGACATTTTGGGTCGAGACCTTTCTTCAGACCAGAAACATAGAAAAATAGGTGCAGCAGTAGGCCATTCAGTAATTCAAGCCAGCACCGCCATTCAATATGATCATGGTTAACATCTAAAATCAATACCCCGTTCCTGCTTTTTCCCCATTCCCTTAATTTCTTTAGACCTAAAAGAAGGGTCTTGACCCAAACCTCACCTATTCCTTTTCTTCAGAGATGCCGTCTGACCCGCTGAGTTACTCCAGCTTTTTGTGTCTATCTTTGGTTTCAACCAGTATCTGTTGTTCCTTCCTACATATTTTGTGAAAGGGAACTCATGTTTGACCAATATACTGGAGGTCTTTAAAAAAAAATGTTTTGTGGATAAAAGGAACCAATCTTCCCTTTCACAAAACTGCTTTGACTCTGACCGATTATCTGAAATATTAGAACATCTTTGATAACAGCTTCCATCATTTTACCAATGTCAGATATTTAGCTAACCGGCTTATAACTTTATGTTTCTATCTCCTCTTTTTGATTAAATTAATTACATTTATTTTTAATCTAATGGATACTTTGGGAGGATAAAACATCAATCTTATTCACAGGCCATTCTTTTAAGACCCTAGGATGAAGTCCATCAGGATCCAAATACCTGTCATCTTACAGTTCTGACAATTTATTTTGTGCCACTTACATGGTGAAGCTATTTTCTTCTGGATTCCTCTCTGCCCAACATTTCATGAATTACACCTGGGATGTTATTGTATCCTCTACAGTGAAGACTGATGCAAAGTACCTGCTTAAATCATTGGACTAATGCTCTGTTACTTTTTAAAATATCTATAGGAATACCTGTGGAAGTTTTACACATTTTTCTTATTTCTGATAAGCTTCATCTCAAAATTATTTTGCCCTTTTGAATCTTTTAGTAATTCCTTGCTTTTTTTTAAATCTTCCGTCCAATCTTCTGATCTGCCAACTGTGTTTACACAATATTTGCTTATAAATAAAGTTTAATACTATCTCTTAACTTTTTTTGTTTTTCCACAAATGGTGGATTCTCCCTTATATATTTTTTTGTCAGAGTGAATTTCTTCTGTGAATATTGGTAGGTTATTCTACCATGGTAAGATTTACAAGTGGGTCCATTCCTATGCTTGTCCAATTTTCATTTTAAAATAAGGAATCATAGCAATATGATCAGAAGAAGGAACTTACCTAACCCACATATATTGAGGTAAATTAAAGCTAGTCTACTATCAATTAGCTGTGATCAACTAAGAACATTACATGGATAGGCTGGAATTATTTTCGCTGGAGCAAACATGACCTTATGCAGTTTTATTTTCAGCAGGGTCGCCGGGGTCGAGGCCCTTCTTCAGACTCTTCAGGCATAGGTTTAAGGTAAGAGAGGAAAGATTTAAAGGGGTCCTAAGGAGCAGGATTACTGAATTGCACACTGAACGTGGTAGGTATATGGAATGAGTTGCCAAGGGAAGCAATTACATTTAAAACACATTTGGACAGGGCTAAGGGTAAGAAGGATTTAGAGGTATGTGGGCAAAATATAGGCAAGTGGGACAAGCTAAGGAACGCACTTTGATCGGCATAGATGAGTTGACTATTCCTTCGCAACTGAAATGTTCTTTTTAAACATGCTCTAGCCACTCATCAGTGAAAACACAGTGCTATTGCATTGATTAGCCCACAGCAGATGGTGCTCTCCAGCTGTCTTCTTGAGGATACTATTACAAATGAATTGGCTTTCTTTCCGTTAACTAAAATGGGTTTGCAAATGGGGGCGGGGGAATATACTCTCAGCCTTTTTGTAACTCTGTGTGAAATTCAGAAAACATTGAAGTATGAGTTGCCAAGGGAAGCAATTACATTTAAAACACATTTAAAACACATTTGGACAGGGCTATGGATAAGAAGGCCTGTTGAATTGAATTGAAAGAATCTGATGTTTAAGTTCCTGACCAATTGGCTTTACAAAATTCTCCTCGCAAATAACTGGGGGATGTTCTACCCCACTGGCAGAACAGTACACCAGAGGAATACAAGCAGGAAGCTGTGGCCATGGGAGTCGTGAGCATTTATCCCAGACCTCATTAGGTCCTCATGGAATCTGATCAAACATGGTAATCAGGAGATTTTTGCCTCTTAGTTAATGTTGAGAATATTTGATCTGGTAAAGCCTAGGAGACCATCCATCTGTCGTGTTTTAGAACGACCCAAACCTATATCCAGGTTATTCCAATTATAACACTGGCAAAAAAATATAGGGAGTTCCAGGATTTTAATACCACTGTGAAAAGCTTCCTAATCAAGATGAAGTGCAATGAAAGAGTCATACTTCTGACTTATGAAAACTGAAAAAGTAAGCCTCTGCTATTGTCAGATGCTATTAAAATGTATGTGCTTGGGACATGAGTGATGTGCTGACAATATCATATAATTACCTATCCTTTATTAACTTGAAAAGTTGTTTTACCCACTGTATCCTCATAGACTAAAGCAGCGTTTCTCAACCTTTTTACCCTTGAAATAATTTTCATCTCAGGGAACCCCTACATAAAAATCATTATATATTTATTAATATTATTTCTTTATTAATCTCTTTCTTTCTCTTTCATAAACTTAAGGCAAACATAATATAATTTTTCTGATAACTGGTTTAAGCAAAAAATACGTTTTTCTCAAGTTTATTCACAATGCAAAAAAAACTGAAATCAAACTGCTTGTTCAAAACTGAAGCAAATAAAGGCAAACAGAACCTTCGAAGAGAGAGAAAACAACACACATAAATTTTTCATAAATTAACAAAAACATACATAAATAAACTTTTGATAAACTAGCAAAAATAAACATAAACATACTTAATTTTTTTAAATTCATATAACATCCCTCAATGATGGGTACAAATTACTAAATAGCGTGGGTGAATGAGGGACTGTACGTGCACACCAGGAAGCACAGACAGGATTGGTGTAGACCGTGCACACGTCTGTACTCGAATGAGTCCCTTGACGATACACAAATCCGTCACGTACAGCTCCTGTCCACTGACCACTAAAGGCCATTTCACACTGGCGCCTTATAGACGTCGCTAAATATGCTAAATAGATGTTGCTAAATATGCCGTACGTGTATAATAAAATTATGAATATGAAATGAAACACAAAAATGACTCAAAAATGCATTTACATATGATTAGCCTATTTATCACTATTTCTCTAGGAAGCCTAGCGACCTCTCGGGGAACCCTAGTGTTCCGGGTGACCCTGGTTGAGAAAAGCTGGACTAAGGTGTTAAATGATTCCAGTTTTTCGCAGTGAAATTTAGAGGTGCTACAGTTTTGATGGAGTTATTGCACTTTCCCTTTGCATTGGTAACGTTTCTACCATGGGAAGGTGTTATTGAAATAATCTTCTTACATTGAAATGGTGAATGCAGTAGATTACAATGAGAGTGTGGTGGTGAGGTGTATATTGAGCCTCGTATCAGAAGCAACTGCCAAATATCTGCACTGGATAATATTGAGCAACGCTTGTGGTCTGGACCCTTCTTCGGACTGATTGCAGGGGCCTAATTTGCTGGCTCTGGTCGAGGAGTTTCTCTCTTCTAGTTGTCTACCTTTCAGCCAGGCGTAAGTGCAGTTCCAGTTTTGCTAAAGCGACGGAGACTTAATGCCCCCAATTAATTACTCTCTCTCCAGTGTACAATTCGGGCAAGCTCTACGACTGCTTTTTACTCCAGCTTTTCGTGGCTATCTTCGGTTTCCCCCTCAATAGGGAATCCATTATACTAGATGTTTATAGGTTTATATAAATGTTTTATAGATTAAGATGAGAATATATGTTCTGAGACTGCACAAAGATCTTACTATTGTCACTGCATCTGTGACTGGTGGTTAATGATTAGCAGGGGACAAGGGAATCAAATGCCCTTATTGGGTCAATCGAAAAAAAACCTGATAATGACAGGAAAGCTTACTTGTTGCATGTAGCTGACAAATTTACACATGAACTCCCCGAAAATCCAGCTTGGTAGAGGATACAGGACTGCAGTAAAAGGCACGCAGCACACCAGGAAGATAATATCAGTTGCGGCCAAATTTGCTGGAAAAAAGAAAAAGCTCAAAACAATTTAAATCTTGAAGAGGTTAGGAAAACAAGTCAAGTTGCTTACTGGAAACAAAGAACTGCAGATGCAGGTTAGGCACAGAGAATCTCGGTCTGAAGAAGGGTCTCGACCCGAAACGTCACAGATTCTTTTCTCTGGATAAGCTGCCTGACCCGTTGAGAAACTTCAGCTTTTTGTGTCTAGCTTCGGTTCAAACCATCATCTGCAGTTCCTTCCTGCAGATGCTGGCTAATCTACAAAAAGACAAAAGCGCTGTAGTTACTCAACGGGCCAAACGAATCACCTATCCATGTTCTGCAGAGATGATGCCCGACCTGTTGAGTGAATCCAGCACTCGGTGTACTTTCAGGTTACATACTAAACAGTTACTTCCTATTATGTCCAAAACAAATCAGATGCTTAAACAATGCAATGCTTACTGACATCATTAAGTAAATAAATTAGAATGTATTTCTCAGTAAGATCTATCTAAAGTATTATTATATTCCTTCTAGTTAACCTGTCAATAGGACCCGTCTTACTCAGTGACCCGGTCTATCAGATTTACAGTTATGAAACATCATGCTCTGCACAACTTCCACTGGTTCAATTTAATACAAAATATTAACTTGGAAAATGTATGTATACATTTGTTATTGTTTTTACAGGCACTGAACTCGATCGAATATACCTTGAAATCGCTCCTTTTTAATTAATTTAACGTTAATTTCAATTCCATTTATGTTTAGCGTGACTAATACTTTAATCATTCATGGCTAAACCTACACATATGCTGAATGTATATTAACGTCACCCATTCCTTCTCTCCAGAGATGCTGCCTGTCCCGCTGAGTTACTCCAGCATTTTGTGTCTATCTTCGGTGCAAACCAGCCTCTGCAGTTCCTACCCACAGTGAACGTAAATCTACTAGCCGATAGATTATTCAGTTAACAAACACATGGATCTTGTATTTACACATGGATCTTGTTACCTATGTAGAAGTTGGTGACTGTTCGCATTTGTCTGTGCTTCATTACCACATAGATCACAAGCGAGTTTCCAGCGAGTCCAAACACCATCAGAATCCCGAAGCAGAGAGGTACCAACCAGGCGTCTATTAGCACCGGAGGGGTCGGGGCAGCTGTCGTGTTACTACAGATGTATCCCGAACAAGACCCAGCGATATATTGAAAGGGTTCATTTATCGAGAGCGTCGTAGAAAAGTTCATGTTCTGCCGTAAATTAATAAAAACGCGATGCTGTTAAAATCACCACATTTACAAAGGAAAAAGCGGGTATAAATTGAACGTCACCCGAGAGATCCGCGCAGGCTATTCTCTCCTGCTCTTGTGAAGATGGGATTTTGAGTCCATTGATATCTGTCGTCCATGACCGATGGAACCTAGTCGTTTCTGTGCAACCTGCGATCAGAACCAGTCAGAGCAAAGGAAGGAGACTTGTGAAAACAACGTGCCACGAGCACTGATGAGAAAGCCATGGAGTTGGCAGTGGCCATGTTACACTTATCCATTATGGACTCCTCTAGATGGCGATATTTGTTTGGTTTTTCAGGTAAATTGCCCCGCTGAGAGTACTGACATTGCCTTCCACTTCCACCGTCTGGATTCCACAAACTCCCATTTCTGTCAATAAAGCTTGGCTCCGCATAGACTTTAAACCCGAATCTAGTTTCAATAGACAATAGGTGCAGAAGTAGGCCATTCGGCCCTTTGACCGAGCTAGAATGTTGATGATCAGCTCATGGCTGATCATCCACATTCAGTATCCCGTTCCTGCCTTCTCACTATATCCCCTGACTCCGCTATTTTTAAGAGCTAAAATCTAACTCTCTCTTGAAAGCATCCTTTTAAGTTTCCTCAACATTAGTTTCCTTAACATTCAATGCATCAACAATGCTACTGTGCCCGTGAATACGGGATTGCTCAGGCAACGACATGCCTTGTTCTGCTTAGGGGCCAGGACGCATGTCTGTGAGCGGATGGCGGGCCACATCTATCATGTGCCCTGGTTTATCGACAAACTCTTGACTACATCTTTAAATTACATGAATGAAAGATAGACACAAAGTGCTGGTGTGTAAGCTGAGTCTCACGTTGCGAGTTGACACAAGAGGTACCCCGAGTTAAAACTCGTGGTAATAACGTGCGATTAACGTACGGAACTCGTGGACGCAACTTAGAGACTCGTGGCGCTAACGGCAGGTACTCGTGAAACTTGTGTTCAAAAGGGAACTGCAGATGCTGGAATATCGAAGGTACACAAAATTGCTGGGGGAACTCAGCGGGTGCAGCAGCATCTATGGAGCGAAGGAAATAGGCGACGTTTCGGGCCGAAACCCTTCTTCAGACTGATAGGGGGTGGGGAAAGAAAGAAGGACAAAGGGAGGAGGAGGAGGAGCCCGAGGGCGGGCGGATGGGAGGAGACAGCTAGAGGGTGAAGGAAGGGGAGGGGGGGAGGGGACAGCACGGGCTAGCCAAATTGGGAGAATTCAATGTTGATGCCAAGGGGACGCAAGGACCCCAGACGGAATATGAGGTGCTGTTCCTCCAATTTCCGCTGGTGCTCACTCTGGCAATGGAGGAGACCCAGGACAGAGAGGTCGGATTGGGAATGGGAGGGGGAGTTGAAGTGCTGAGCCACCGGGAGATCAGGTAGGTTATTGCGGACTGAGCGGAGGTGTTCGGCGAAACGGTCGCCCAACCTACGCTTGGTCTCACCGATGTAGATCAGCTGACATCTAGAGCAGCGGATGCAGTAGATGAGGTTGGAGGAGATACAGGTGAACCTTTGTCGCACCTGGAACGACTGCTTGGGACCTTGAATGGAGTCGAGGGGGGAGGTGAAGGGACAGGTGTTGCATTTCTTGCGGTTGCAACGGAAAGTGCCCGGGGAGGGGGTGGTGCGGGAGGGAAGTGAAGAATTGACGAGGGAGTTGCGGAGGGAGCGGTCTTTGCGGAAGGCAGACATGGGGGGAGATGGGAAGATGTGGCGAGTGGTGGGGTCACGTTGGAGGTGGCGGAAATGGCGGAGGATTATGTGTTGTATTTGCCGGCTGGTGGGGTGAAAGGTGAGGACCAGAGGGACTCTGCCCTTGTTGCGTGTGCGGGGATGGGGAGAGAGAGCAGCGTTACGGGGTATGGATGAGACCCTGGTGTGAGCCTCATCTATGGTGGCGGAGGGGAATCCCCGTTCCCTGAAGAACAAGGACATTTCCGATGCCCTGGTATGAAATGTCTCATCCTGGGAACAGATGCGGCGTAGGCGGAGGAATTGGGAGTAGGGGATGGAGTCTTTACAGGGGGCAGGGTGGGAAGACGTGTAGTCCAGATAGCCATGTGAGTCAGTGGGTTTATAATGTATGTCGGTCAGGAGTCTGTCCCCTGCGATGGAGATGGTGAGGTCAAGGAATGGTAGGGAAGTGTCTGAAATCGTCCAGGTGTATTGGAGTGCCGGATGGAAGTTGGTGGTGAAGTGGATGAAGTCAGTCAGTTGTGTGTGGGTGCAGGAGGTGGCACCAAAGCAGTCGTCAATGTAGCGGAGGTAGAGGTCGGGGATGGGGCCCTGGTACGCATTGAACAAGGATTGTTCAACGTGCCCGACAAAGAGGCAGGCGTAGCTGGGGCCCATGCGTGTGCCCATAGCTACGCCTTGTGTTTGGAGGAAATGGGAGGAGTCAAATGTAAAGTTATTGAGGGTGAGGACCAACTCCGCTAAGCGGAGGAGAGTGTCAGTGGCTGGGTATAGGTTGCTCCTCTGGTCGAGGAACTCGTGAAACTTGTCAGCTCTTGCAAAAAATCAAACATGTTTAAAGCTGAGTCTCACGTTGACTCGTGGTTGTGTACGAGATTGCAAGTGTATGATCAAGAGTTTAACCGAGTTCCCACGGGTATGACGAGTTTGCCGTTTACTTGCCATTTCTGCGATGTTCCAAGTTCATCTCCCGAGTTACTCTTGAGCCAATCCTGATTGAAGGTTTGTTTTAATAAGCAACAGTGTTATGTTTTAATAAGCAACAGTGTTAAAGAAGACCTCTCCATCCTGTGGCTTTGTTTTAAAGATAGAATTCAGCGCTGCCGCATCTATTGATGTGACCTACAAAGGGGACAATGCGCACCATCCAGTGCCAGAGCAGTTATACTTATGATTTGTTTGAAACACACAGGTTTGATATGTTTTAATTGAATTTACTGCCATGTCTACACACTGCGGGGAGACTGGAGATGAAATCTTTGAATGTGGACGGATGTGCACATCAAATTGTTGTGAGACGGAGCTCAGGGTTCGCCTCCTGAGCTGCTTTGGTGCCCAGGCGTGAGTTGAGGCGGAGAGAGGGGGGGGGGGGCGTCATTAATCTGTCTGGGGTGACATGGCTCTTGGGTTAGGCTGGGATCATTCTCTGCGGGATGATCTTAGTGCGGGAGACAAGTGTGGGAGAGGTATACTGACTGTGTGGGCAGACACATTGGATTAGGTGAGGTGAGCAGGAGAGTGTGTTTGTTTTAAGTTGCAGAGGTAGGGGCCAAGGGCGGTACAGTTCCCAGTCTCAGCTCCCAGCGCGGACGTCAGGACCAACGGGAAACCGACCCCCAGGCCCACTGCAAGCACGGAGAACATAAAGACCCACAGCCAACAGCAACTCCAGCCCAGCCCCGCTCCAACTCCAGAGGAACCCGCTCCCCGATGGGCCTCTACGGCGACAAGTGGCAGTTCGCCCACAGCGCGAGCTGCGCCCCCTCATCCACCACCCCAAGAACAAGACGTACCTTGCACACCATCAGCTTCTGCCCCTACGGGGAGCGGGTTCCTCTGAAGTTGGAGCGGGGCTGGGCTGGAATTGCTGCTGTCTGTGGGTCTCTGGGTTCTCCGTGCTTGCAGTGGGCCTGGTGGGCCTGGTGGTTGGTGTCCCGTTGGTCCTGACGTCTCCGGCCACCCCCCTGGACAGGAGCTGAGACTGGGAACTGTACCGCCCTTGCCCCCTTCCTCCCGTCCCGACCCCCTGGGAAACTGAAGGGAGCGACTGCCCCGGGGCGACTGGCACTGACCTGCTGACATCGCCGACGTGAAGACAGTGCAAAGCCCCCGCGCCGGTGCAATGGTCGGGGAGCTGGGGAGGGAAGGGGTCACACATATGGCCGGGAAGCAGAGGGATGTAGGTGGGGGTGGTGACAGATAGGGCCAACAATGAGTGGAGAAAGACAGAAACACCGACGTGCAAAGGAGACCTATAACAGTGCATGATCTCTCTCGCGTTATGGCAGGTGATTGTCGCTGGGAAACTGAAGGGAGCGACAATCTGCTGCTGCCTGCCCGCTGAGTTAAAGAGTTCCCACGGTAGACTCACGATACTCTAAGGTAAACGCACGGGCCACTACGTTCTTACAACGAGTTAAAATGTTTCAATTCTTAACCACAAGAGTAAAATTGACTCGTGGAAAATTTAAAAACCGAGGTACCCCGAGTTTAAAACAAATTTAACTCGTGGTAATCACGTACAATTAACGTAGCGGGAACGTCGGAACTCGTGGACTCAACTTAGCGACTCGTGGCGCTAACGGCAGGTACCCGTGAAACTTACAGCGCCAAAGACCTGCGTTCGATCCTGGCTACGGGTGCTGTCTGTACGGAGTTTGTATGTTCTCCCTGTGAGCACGTGGGTTTTCTCCAGGCGCTACGGTTTCCTCCCACATCCCAAAGGCACGCGGGTTTGTAGGTTAATTGGTCTCTGTAAATTGTTCTTAATGTGTGGAATAGAACTGGTGTAAGGGGTGATCGATGGTCGATCGGACTCGGTGGGCCGAAGGGCCTATTTCCCACACTGTATCTCTAAACTAAACCAAATTAAAATGGGACGATATTGAACGGTAGGGGGAACAAATGCCAAAAGATGCTTATAGATAGCGAGGCAAGTCAATAAGATGGTTACAACGACGCACAAGATGCTTTCCTTTGTAGCATAGAGTAGAAGAGGAGGGAGATAGACACCCCAGTTACACCTCAGCTGGAAAACTGAGTACAGTTCTAATACCACTTTACATAAATATGCCATGGTTTGGAGAGTGGGGAGGAGATTCTCAAGAAGGCTGGCAGGTTTGGAAAGTTTTAGCTAAGAGGATGGGCTGGGTATTTTTTTTAAATAGAGCGGAGATTTAAACCAAGTTATATAAAATAATGAAGGACTGAGATAGAATAACTAGGCGACACACATTTCCCTTAGCTTATGGACAACAAGAGGACAACATGAGTGATGGAAGATTGAGGATATGGATAGAACAGACATGTAAACACAATACACATCGAATATATAATGAATTAAAATTAAATAAATTAATCATCATAACACTAGAGCAAAACAAAACAACGAATTCCTTCGTGCAACCAACGACCATAGTTCGAAGTTGACGTTAGCGTTGTGTAGTGTGTTAAATTCCCGACTAGCTTTTATGAATGGAGAAACAATGAACTGCAGATTCTGGAGTATTGAGCAAAACACAAAACACATTGAGCAGAACACAAACACCGAGACACAAAGTGCTGGAGTAACTCAATGGGTCAGGCAGCACCTCCAGACAAAAGGATCAATTTCCCCATACATATTACATGACCCGCTGAGTTACTCCAGCACTTCGTGTTTACCTTTTTTTTTTAAATAAATAATTAGTTTAATACCACAAAGTAAAATAAACTAATTAGATTTATAAAAGCAGTTCTGAAGTATTGTGTAGGAAGGAGCTGTAGATGCTGGTTTACCGAAGACAGACACAAAATGCTGGAGTAACTCAGCGGGTCAGGCAACATCTCTAGAGAAAAGGAATAGGTAATACTTCGGGACGAGACGCTTCTTCAGAACGAGTCAGGGGAGAGGGAAACGAGAGATGATGAAGGCTGCTAACAAAGAGCATGTAAGGTGTGCAAGGGACAGATCAAAGCAGACGATGATCAAGTGAATGTATAATAGTTCATTAATTAATTTTACTGTTTGTATGCCTCCTCCTTGTCACCCTCCATTCAGCCAACAATGAATCATTGTAGGTAGACAAAAATGCTGGAGAAACTCAGCGGGTGCAGCAGCATCTATGGAGCGAACGAAATAGGCAACGTTTCGGGCCGAAACCCTTCTTCAGATTAATAGGGGGTGGCGGGGAGAATGAAGGAAAAAGGAGGAGGAGGAGCCTGAGGGCTGAGGAAAGGGAGGAGACAGCAAGGGCTAGCAAAATTGGGACCATGACCCCACTGACGAGCACCAGGCCACCATCTCTAGCATCATCACCGACTTCATCAACTCCAACGCCCTGCCCGACCGAGCCTCCAACCTCATCGTTCCCCAGCCCCGCACGGTCCGATTTTACCTTCTCCCAAAAATCCACAAACCTGACTGCCCTGGTAGACCCATTGTCTCTGCCTGTTCGTGCCCCACCGAACTAATTTCCACATACCTTGACTCCATCCTATCCCCCTTGGTTAAATCCCTTCCTACCTATGTTCAAGACACCTCAGACACTTTCCGCCGTCTCCGCGCATTCCATTCTCTAGGCCCTCACCCCCTCATCTTCACCATGGACGTCCAGTCACTCCACACATCCATCCCCCACCAGGATGGTCTCAAAGCCCTCCGGTTCTTCCTCGACCAGAGAAGCAACCTATACCCAGCCACTGACACTCTCCTCCACCTAGCGGAGCTGGTCCTTACCCTCAATAACTTCACGTTTGACTCCTCCCATTTCCTCCAAATACAAGGCGTAGCTATGGGCACACGCAACGGCCCCAGCTACGCCTGCCTCTTTGTCGGGTACGTCGAACAATCCTTGTTCAATACGTACCAGGGCCCCATCCCCGACCTCTACCTCCGTTACATCGATGACTGCTTTGGTGCCACCTCCTGCACCCACACACAACTGACTGACTTCATCCACTTCACCACCAACTTCCATCCGGCACTCAAATACACCTGGACTATTTCCGACACTTCCCTACCATTCCTTGACCTCACTATCTCCATCGCAGGTTATAGACTTCTGACCGACATCCACTATAAACCCACTGACTCCCATGGCTATCTGGACTACACTTCTTCCCACCCTGCTTCCTGTAAGGACTCCATCCACTACTCGCAATTCCTCCGTCTACGCCGCATCTGCTCCCAGGATGAGGCGTTCCACACCAGGGCATCTGAAATGTCCTCATTCTTCAGGGAACAGGGGTTCCCCTCCTCCACCATAAATGAGGTTCGCACCAGGGTCTCTTCCATACCCCGCAACACTGCTCTCTCTCCCCATCCCCCCACTCGCAACAAGGGCAGAGTCCCCCTAGTCCTCACCTTTCACCCCACCAGCCGTCACATACAACAAGTAATCCTCCGTCAGTTTCGCCACCTCCAACGTGACCCCACCACTCGCCACATCTTCCCATCTCCCCCCATGTCAGCCTTCCGCAAAGACCGCTCCCTCCGTAACTCCCTTGTCAATTCTTCCCTTCCCTCCCGTACCACCCCCTCCCCGGGCACTTTCCGTTGCAACCGCAAGAGATGCAACACCTGTCCCTTTACCTCCCCCCTCGACTCCCTTCAAGGACCCAAGCAATCGTTCCAGGTGCGACAGAGGTTCACCTGTATCTCCTCCAACCTCATCTATTGCATCCGCTGCTCTAGATGTCAGCTGATCTACACCAGTGAGACTAAGCGGAGGCTGGGCGATCGTTTCGCCGAACACCTCCGCTCGGTCCGCAAGAACCTACCTGACCTCCCGGTGGCTCAGCACTTCAACTCCCCCTCCCATTGCCCATCCGACCTCTCTGTCCTGGGTCTCCTCCATGGCCAGAGTGAGCAACACCGGAAATTGGAGGAACAGTGCCTCATATTCCGCTTGGGGAGTCAGCATCCTGTGGGCATGAACATTGAATTCTCCCAATTTTGCTAGCCCTTGCTGTCTCCTCCCCTTCCTCAGCCCTCGGGCTGTCTCCTCCTCCTTTTCCCCTTCCTTCTCCCCGCCACCCCCTATCAGTCTGAAGCAAAGATCTTAGAGCAGAGCTCTAAGATCTTTGGTCTGAAGAAGAGTTTCGGCCCGAAACGTTGCCTATTTCCTTCGCTCCATAGAGGCTGCTGCACCCGCTGAGTTTCTCCAGCTTTTTTGTCTACCGATTTTCCAGCATCTGCAGTTCCTTCTTAAAAACAATGAATCATTGTACATTTCCTTGATTAGCGTCCACTTTGATCTGTCCTTTTCACACCTTACATGCGCTTTGTAGCCTTCCTTATCTCTCGTTTCCACGTCCCCTGACTCTCAGTCTGAAGAAGGGTCTCGACCCGAAACGTCTCTCCAGAGATGCTGCCCGTCCCGTTGAGTTACTCCAGCATTTTGTGTCTGACTGCAGTCAATTATTTCCACACAAACACCTATCTATGTATTTTAGGGATGCTGCCTGACCCGCTGAGTTACTCCAGCACTTTGTGTTTTACCTTTCACAAAGAAGGAATTTTAAACCACAAAGTTAAAGCAAAGTAATTGGATTTATAAAAGCAGCTCTGAAGGAACCCCCCCTCCCCTCCCCTCCCGGTATCGATCTCCAACGCGAGGGAGGTTCCCGGTACGAATGTTCCGCTACTGTGGGGCCGGGGGCAGGTTTGCAGGTGACGCCGCTCCTTGCCCCGCACTAAGATGGCGGCGGCGGGGGTCGCGGAGCCGCCGCTCCCAGGCGGCCTCTCACTCACACTCCGGGAGGCGCTGCTCAAGGTGCTGGAGAACCGGCCCCAGGATCCCGTCTCCTTCCTGGGCGACTACTTCCAAAGCCTGGCGGCGGCGGCCACGGCCTCCGAAGAGAAACTCGTCCCGAGGACGCAGGAGGTAACCTGAGGATGGGGCCCGTAGTCTACCCCCGGGCCGGGCCCTTGTCTGAGGAGGGGCCCGTAGTCTAGCCCCTTCCTGGGGGCCTTGTCTGAGGAGGGGCCCAGTGTCTGCCCGGGGCCTTTGCCCACGAAGAGGGCCCCATAGTCTACCCCCGGCCCGGGGCCTTGTCTGAGGAGGGGCCCGAAGTCTACCCCCGGGCCCTTGCCGTAGGAGGGACCCTTGTCCAGCGAGAGGGGCCCAGTGTCTACCCCCGGCCCGGGGCCTTTGTCCAGGGAGAGGGGCCCGTAGTCTGTGGAGGGATTAGACAGTACCCTTCTTTCGTGTCAGGACCCTTCTTTCGTGTCAGGTCCCTTCTTCAGACTGATTGCAGCAGGGAGGAGAAAGCCAGGACAGAGGTGGGTGCAGGACAAAGCTTGGCGAGTGGTAGGTGGATACAGGTGAGGGGAGTTTTATGGGTAGATGAAGGCTGGAGATGAAATGGAGATAAAAAATGTCAGAGAAGTGGAATGAACTGCAAAACGGGAGGGATGTAAGTGAAAGAGGTGGGGGATGCATAGTGGGTGTGGGCATGAAAGGCAAGTTGTATCTATGTTGTACCTTTCTCTGGCTGTATGAGAAGCTTTGGAAAGTGACGGAATCCCCCACATTTGAACCCAGAGTTCCATGCAGTCATCACACCCAGCTCAATCTGTCAACTGGCTTCTGGCTCCACTGACGATTTTCATTCAAAGTTCAGGCGGATTATTCACCACAATGTCCTGGACTGCGGGCTTGTGCTCGTGATAACGTTTAGGTTTAGGACTCAATGCGATTTGGAAAGAAGGTGCCGAGAATGGGAGGCGGTCAGGGAGGCATTGCCTCAATGGGTGAGGGTTACTCCAGCACTTTGTGTTTTTCCCTCAGGCCGACCATTGTGCTTATCCAAGGTAGACAAAAATGCTGGAGAAACTCAGTGGGTGCGGCAGCATCTATGGAGCGAAGGAAATAGGCAACGTTTCGGCCCGAAACACTCCTTCAGACTTATCCACACTGGTTTCATTTACCCACATTTGGTCTATTGCCTTTGATGCCTTGACAACTCAAGTACTTATCTAGGTGCCTCTTAAATGTTATATTGAGAGTACGTGCTTCCATTGCCTCCGCGGCTAGTGCATTCCAGATTCTACCCACTCTGAAAAAGAATCCTACTGTAAAGCCCTTTCCCTTTAGAGTTTACAGATATAGCGTAGAAACTTGCCCTTCGGCCCACTGAGTCTGCACCACCAGCTATCATCCGTACACTAACACTATTTATACACTCGGGGCAATTTACTATTTTTTTTTTTACTGAAGCCAATTAGCCGACCAACCTGCATGTCTTTGTACTGTGGGAGGAAACTGGAGCACCCGAAGAAAACCCACTTGGTCACAGCGAGAATGTACAAACTGTACAGATAGCCCCCATGGTCAGGATTGAACTGGGGTCTCTGGCGCTGTGAGGCAGCAACTCTTCCGTTGCGCCACCATTTGAGGGAGAGGTTGTGCCTCTTGAGGTCTGGGGGTGAGCGAGAACAGGGAGAGTTGGATAGTAGAGTAACACACTTTGCTCTCTCTGCAGGAGCAGGTCTCCAACGCACTGAAACAGCTGCTGTTCTGCCACTACAACAGACCAGCCTTCAGCCGGAACACAGCCCTGGCCTTCCAGATCCTCAGTTGCCCAACAAACAAGAGGAAGAAGCCTGGTCTCAAAGGCAGAGTGTACACGGAGCTCCTGAAGCAGATTTGTGGCAGTGCAGGCCCCGCTTCCAGCTCCTTGATCCACAAACTGCGCTGCTGGGATCACGAGGCTGTCCCTTTCGGCGTCTTCAGGCACGGAGTGCTGACTTGCTTCGTCTTCCTGGACTACGTGAAGATTTCCCGGCGGCTGTTTGAGGTGGTGGCGGAGTCTGGCGAGGCCAGTCGGACAGTGTGCCAGGCTCTGCTCGAGGCCCTGCAGGATGCACTGAGCACCAGCGGGTCAGCCAGAGGCACCAGGTGCCTGGACACCGCCTCCAAGCTCAGCCCTGACCAGCTGGGGCACACCATGGAGCAAGCCATGAGGCTGCGGAGAAACGAAACATCGCCGCCGATGACTCAGGAGGACTTCACTCAGCTCACCGCTCCTCTCTTCATTCAGAGAGTGAAGCCCATGTGTTGACTGGAGAGCAGCTGGTAGCAAGGTGCCAAATACAGAACGCCCAGTGTTGTCATCACCAGATTGCTGCATGTTCCCCCTCAGCCAGTGATGCTGGCGTATTGTGGCCTGGCTTGACTGCAGTGCGCTGTCGAGTTATCGTCCTTCCTGAGGCAAACCACACTTTCACCCATCCCCCACCATCATCCCCCTTGCCCTTGCTCTGTCTTGCTCTCTCCTAGGATGCTGCCTCCCCCCTCCACCCCAAGTTCCTGGGTTGTATCTCGCGCTCCACCAAACTAGCCCACCACATCTATCCTCCAGTTCTCTTGCCAAACATAACATTACTCGCTGAACTAACTTGCTGGGTGGAGGCAGAGGGGAGGTTTAGTTAGTGCCCTTGCTGTCATAAGTTCTTGGAGCAGAAATAGGTCATTTGACCCATTAGGTTTACTCCGCCATCCAATCATGCCTGATCTATCTTTCCCTCTCAACTCCATTCTCCTGCCTTCTCCCCATAACCCCTGACACCCGTACTAATTACTCAGTCTTAAAAATGTCCATTTACTTGACCTCCACAGCCTTCATTGTGGCAATGAATCCCAGAGATTCACCATCCTCTGACTAAAGAAATTCCTCCTCATCTCCTCTCTAAAGATACATCTTTTTATTCTGGGGCTATAGCCTCCGGTCCTAGATGCTCGCACCAGTGGTAACACTCTCCACGTCCACTCAGTCCAGGCCTTGGTCACCTGCGTGGTCCGTCTCCACCATCTGGAGACAAGGGTTTGTTGTCAGCTCCCTTCTCTCTGTGTGTTTCAGACTCCAGCTCAAGTTGAGACATTTACTTGGTGTGCCACTTGCCAATTGTGATCATTTTATCAATCATTTGTGTTGAGTGAGGCTCACCTCCCAAATTTGTACCCGAGTGATGTCTGCCAATGACTGCATTTCAAGTGAGTTCCTGGACACACAAACTCCTTAACCGAGAGGATGTTGCTGGGGACTGGGAGCAAGACTCTTCCGAACCCAAACCTGACTGGGTAAGGAGACACGAGAGACTGCAAGAGGTGGAATCTTGAGCAAAACACAATGTGCCGGAGGAGCTGTGGGTTCAATCCCGACGCGAAACGTCACCTGTTCTTTCCCTCCCCAGATGCGGTCTGGCACGCTGAGTTCCTCCAGCACTTTGTGTTTTGGACTGGATGAGGGCTAGGAGCAAGGAACTTTCATCCCAGGATAAGGGACCAAGAGGAGAACCACTGTCTGATTTGGCTCTTCCCCCATCCCAAGGGCAAGGTGCATGACTGTCCCTGGTGGTGCCATGCTGATATTACAGCATTACCACATGAAAGTAAGTCACTAATCTTTTGTACACCTTATTTGTCTGATTAGATGTATTATTAATGATTGTTGATTGCTTGGTTGTTTCTTATTTTATATCTGTGTTTTGCAAGATTAAATTAAACAAATTGTATTCACATTTCCTGTTTCCTCTCTGTTTTAGTCCCCCCCCCCCCCAAATCTCTTTTGTGAACCATCTCCCAAAGGTATCACCTCTGAAGGGTGTGGAATTCTTTGCATTAGACAGACAGTGAACGTGGCCAGGGGGTTTTCCTCGATGGTAGGTGACGCTACCATCGCACCATGTTCTTTCCTCAGCCAAGTGCAGCTGTTCCTGTAGGCCTATCAACCCACTTGCCGGAGGGCCGCTTTCTTGGTGAAATACAGCGATGCTACCGGACTTTCATCGTAGATCAGTGGAACACCAGTATCCTATGAAAGCTGTGCTGTTAAAGACATCACAGCCCCATCACAGGGCGCTGGTGCGGAGAATTCTCACGGTAAATCTCGTGGCTCGCATGTGTTAACCTGTCACCAAAGAAACTTCCCATCAAAGTCGAGAATTTTGAACAAGTGGAGGCCATTCAGCCCTTGGAGTGTGTCCTATCATTCAACAATTGGAGGCGTAACTGCATGCACACCATGGATAGAGGCCAGGATATAGTGGATGTGGAGAGATGTTTCTGTAGCAATGTTACAACATTTTGAGATTTAAAAAATCAAGTCTGCAATTTATCCCATCAGATAAAGCACAAAAATAAGTTTAATTTGACAGCTAATTCACTTTCATATCTTCAGTATTAAAAAAAGTTATGGCCATTTTCATACTTGGAAATTAGCATCTTGTTCCCTATTGATTTTCCATTGACTTAACACAAAAGCTGTGATCGAGGACAGTGATATGGCCATAACTTTATTAAGAATTAAGAGAACTGAAAGAAATTTTCAGTTATTATAGATTGAAGCATTCTGAAACAAATATTAAACAATCTTACTTGGATGACCTGAAATTAAAGCATATAATTAGTTAGTTTCCCAATTGTAGCTAATTCCAAACTTCAATTACTAGATCTAAACATCTATCCATTTCTTAAGAAAAGATTAACATTTTTAAATAGCCTAAGTGTCCAAATAACATTCACAAAGAATTCACAATAAAACATGATTTTAAAATCTCATTTACATTAATTTATAGGCCAAATGGAAGGAATTTAGTGTTCAATTGCTGTAAATTAATGGCCATTTAAATCAGCTTTCGAGTGGGATCCTGTGGAACTCTGTGGAACGCGCTGGTTTGGAACGTTCCCATTGCGGTGGATTTGTACCCCATATGCCCAGAAAAATACTGCAGGATTTAATGGGCCCCCAAATTAGCTACTCGCAACATAAAATTTTGTATAAAGGGATCTTAAGAAGCGCTTTTTAATGTAAAAATAAACAACCTACCTTCCGTTGTCCCCTGCATGAGATCCGTCCCGTTGTCGGCGGTCGCGGGTTTAGAGGATGATTTTTAACCTACTATAACAATTAAATTAACCAATATAGTTTTAAAATACCTGCAGCGAACGAACCTCGCAGCGATTTTTCGTCAGCAACTAAGTAGGCTGAACAACCTCGATTTGAATAGCCTAGAGAAAATCGCGTTTTAAACCCGCCCCCCTCTCAAAGGCGCCAAAATCGCGCACACGGGCTGCGACAGATCTGCAGCGCCCGCTGAAGGTAGGTTTTGCAACATACCTAGTTTCTGCTAGTGGGAGACTCTGGGACCAGAGGGTACAGCCTCTGAATAAAAGGACATACCTTTTGAAAGATGAGGAGGAATTTCTTTAGGCAGAGGGTGGTGAATCTGTGGAATTCATTGCCACGGAAGGCTGTGGAGGCCGTCAATGCATATTTTTATGGTGGCGATAGATTCTTGATTAGTAAGGGTGTCAGGGGTTACAGGGAGAAGGCAGGAGAATGGGGTTGAGAGGGAAAGATAGATCAACCATGATTAACTGGCGCAGCAGACTTTATGGGCCAAATGGCCTAATTCTGCACCTACAATGTATGAACCATACCTCTTATTATCTTTGCTTATCAAAAGCCTATCAATTTACAATGACCAATTGACCCCGCATCAATTATCATTTGTGGACGAGACTTTCAAAGTTCAACTGTCCTGAATGAGTAGAAATGTTTCCAAAATTTAGTCCAGAAAGGCCTGCCTCTAATTCTTTTGACAAAATACTATGTTCTGGACTCCCTAAGCGGAGGGAATAGTTTCTATCCAATCTATCAGGTCCTCTAAACATCTTGAAAATATTGATCTATTAATCATCTATTAAGCATCTAAATGCATGGAAGAAAACTTGTTTGTGGAATCTCTCCTCATATTTTAACCCTTGGAGTCCAGGGATCATCCTGATTTAAAAGAAAAGACACAAAAGTGAGTGCTGGAGTAACTGTGGTAGACAAAAATGCTGGAGAAACTCAGCGGGTGAGGCAGCATTTATGGAGCGAAGGAATAGGTGATGTTTCGGGTCAAGACTCTTCTTCAGAAGGTCTGGTACTTTTCGGCGCAGCCGTTTCGACGCCTCCGTTTTGGCGCCACACATAGTTAATGCTTATCACTGAAACGGCGGCGCCAAATGTTACCATTCCGTCTTCAGACTCTGTGGGTCAGTCAGCATCTTGGAGAACATGGATAGGCGACGTTTTGGGATGGAACGAAGAAATAGTCCTGACCCAAAACATCACCTATTCATGTTCTCCAGACATGCTGCCTGACCTGCTGAGTTGCTCCAGCTCTTTGTGTCTTTTTTTTTTAGTAAACCGGCAATTGCAGTTCCTTGTATTCTCCCTGTACATCCATCTGTTTAGCTCCCCCTGCTATCAAGTCAGGGAATTTGAAAACCTTTTTTTAAACTCCTTAGTAAAACAATTAAAAACCGGACAATTTATTCATGATGTGTTCCAAGGATGAGTGAAAGTAAATAAGCTTGCAAGAGGAATCCTCAATCAGAGCACCTACTGAGTAATCTGTTGGTTTCACGGCACCCAAGGTCACTTGCAGAGGGAGTTCAAAAGTGCGGTCAATTTTTAAATTCAAAATTCCATTTATATATTCAGCTTAGATATACTTGGGCTACAGTGGCTTGCATTCTCAAGTTTTCCCTGCAAAGTTTCACAACTTTCTTTTGGAAGTCAAGACCTTGCAATCAACGCTGGTGCGGGAGGAGTTACTTCTGCCTCTCCAACATGTTTTCCATCCACCGTTTCATCCAATCCTTCTCCCGCCTGCCGGTTCTCCTGTGGAAGTTGCTCCCGCGCAGCCGGTGGTCCCTACGGGGGGGTAACTTGGTCTCTGGTTTGCCTCTACCCCGGGGCATCTTTGTCGTGCGAGGGAGGTCTCTGGCGTACACTCTGCTAACATCAGCCATCCCCATTTGGAACTGGTGGAAGGTCTGGTCGAGCCGTTCCACCTTCACCTCGTCATCTCCTCCCCAGGAGGCTCTGCGCTTCTTGACAGCCGGGGGCGGCGTGATGATAGACTCCATGGAATCTTCCGTGGGTAATTCAAAGGTCGAGTCCATTTCATACTTGTCGAGAACGTCTTCTTCTTCAAAATCCAATCCGAACGAAGCAAGAATCCTGAACCCAGCCCACTTCCACCAAGCCAAGAACATATTGGCAACGAATATCCTCCAGTCTGGGAACAGCAGTGTTAACAGTTCCCACAGAGCCATCCTACATATTTGTAACCCATACAGCTGAGGTGTGCTGATCCATTGCACCTCATTTGAAAGCTAAACACAATGAATTGAAATGACTCGAGCTCGAACGTAGATCATTTGCTTTAGTCACAATGTTGGTGTGATGTCGTACAAGGCCAAATCATTGCGGGGGGAGGGCAGCGTAAACTGTGACATCTTCATTGAAAACCTTGAGTCGATTTAGAAATGCGTTATACAGAATGTCCAGGTCCTCATCGGAGCCAGCAACAGCAACATGATTACACTCTCTCCTTCATTCCTAACTGCAATGGAATACTTGGCATTCTCTGCCGGGGATTATATACAAACGGCAGAATCAACATGGAAAGGAGGCAACTAACAAATTCATGAATGAATTCCAGCCTTCATCTTACTCCCATGCATCTGTTCTATATATATATGAACCTCAGAATTTGAGCCTGCAACTTCTGCGTACTGATTATTCCAAATATAAAATTGATGAACCACTGGAAATTCAGTTCATCATGGTCGGAAGGAACTGCAGATGCTGGTTTACACCGAAGATAAACACAGAATGCTGGAGTAACTCAGCGGCACCTTTGGATAGAAGGAATGGGTGATGTTTCGGGTCAAGACCCTTCAGACTGACTTAAGTCTGACTTAGACACGAACGGAGAGTCTAGGACCAGAGGGCATAGCCTCAGAATAAAAGAATGTACCTTTAGAAAGAGATGAGGAGGAATTTCTATAGTCAGAGGGTGGTAAATCTGGAATTCATTGCCACAGACGTCTGTGGAGGCCAAGTCATTGGGTATTTTTAAAGCACAGATTAACAGATTCTTGATCAGTACGGGTGTCGGGTTATGGGGAGAAGGCAGGAGAATGGGGTTGACAGGAATAGATAGATCAGCCATGATTGAATGGCCTAATTCTGCTCCTATAACCTATGAACATACCGTACTATATTAATCTTCTTGGGGTTTGAGGATCATTTTCTTCCATTCCATACCCATGCATTCTTAGGTGGTGAAGGAGACTAATGCAGGACTTACAAACTCCGTCACAATAAGACCAGAAGGTCCATTATCGTTTGGTTCAATGTGGGATCTGGTTTGCTCCTTCCACTGTGTGCTCCATTTGAAGAGACTCCTGGTTCTCAATGCCATCCTGAATGTGCCTTCTCCATTTCGAGCAGTTGTGAACCAGGGATTCCTATGAATCAGTTACACTTTTTGAAGGAGGCTTCCACAACATTGTTGAATTCTTTCCTCTGTTGAATGTTTCCTCTGTTGGTAATTTCTTGTCAGCATAGCGTCTGCTCAAAGAATCTTGTTTCAGGTGCTAGCAACTTAGACTACCTTTCTTGGCCACAGAAGGCTCAGAGGCCAAGTCAATGGATATTGTTAAGGCAGAGATAGATAGATTTTTGATTAGAGTCAAGAGAGTTTATTGTCATATGTCCCAGATAGGACAATGAAATTCTTGCTTTTGCTTCAGCACAACAGAATATAGTAAGCATGAATATAGAACAAATCAGTGTGTCCATATACCATTGTATAAATATATACACACATCAATAAATAAACAGATAAAGTGCAAATAAACAGATAATGGTCTATTAATGTTCAGAGTTTTGTTTCATTTGTGTTTAATAGCCTGTTGGCTGTGGGGAAGTAGCTATTCCTGAATCTGGACGTTGCAGTCTTCAGGCTCCTGTACCTTCTACCTGAAGGTAGCGGGGAGATGAGCATGTGGCCAGGATGGTGTGGGTCCTTGATGATGCTGCCAGCCTTTTTGAGGCAGCGGCTGCGATAGATGGAAAGAAGGTCAGAGCCGATGATGTAGCCGGGCAGTGTTTACTACTTTTTGTAGTCTTTTCCGCTCCTGGGCGCTCAAGTTGCCGAACCAAGCCACGATGCAACCGGTCAGCATGCTCTCTACTGTGCACCTGTAGAAGTTAGAGTCCTCCTTTGCATACCGACTCTCTGTAATCTTCTCAGGAAGTAGAGGCGCTGATGTGCAGAGTTTATGGGGAGAAGGCAGGAGAATGGGATTTGGAGGGAGAGATAGATCATCCATGATTGAATGGCGGAGTAGACTTGATGAGCCAAATGGCCTAATTCTACTCCTATCGCTTACGACCTTATGACTACCCATGGAACTTACTAAGTGTAATTTAGGATGCAGTAGTTGTGATATTACCTGGGAGGAGACATTGGTTCTCTTACTCTGCCGGTACATTTGGAGGATTAAGAAAAAATATATACTGCCGTACTTCCCCAGTGTTACTAGTCTATGTCTCAGAAATATAGATCAATATAGAATTATGACATTCGGCCTAAGTCTACTCCGCCACTCAGAAACTAATTGATGTGCAGGGATTACTGGCGGTGCATATGATAAACTGTTATGCAGTTTACACAGGTTTGTAGAAATATGTTTACAGAGGTTCGGTATAAAGTTCATTCCCTCACATGCATGAACAAGCTGCAGCTTGAGTTTTGGTTTTAGTTTAGAGACAGTGTGGAAACAGGCCCTTTGGCCCACCGAGTCCAGGCCGTCCAGTGAACCCTGTACACTAGCACAATCCCACACACTAGGGCCAAATGTTACCAATGTCATTTTGTGTCTACCTGTGATTTAAACCAGCATCTGCAGTTTATTTCCTACTCTTTGGAGTGTGGGGGGAAACGGAGCACCTGGGGAAGACCCACGGGGAAGAACGTACAAACTCCGCGCAGACAGCACCCGTGGTCAGAATCTAACCCGGATCGCTGGCGCTGTAAGGCAGCAGTTCTACCGCTGCACCACCGTGCTGCCCGCATTTATTGATCATTCTAGTTGGGGAGACTTGATTCCGTAATGTAAATTGAATGGTTTCGATTTTGTCCTGTATCTTAGCTCCAGAGATGCTGTCTGTCCAGCCGAGTTACTCCAGCACCCTGTGTCCATCTGCAGTGACCTTCCTGCATACACTCTGTGTCCCACATTCTACATTCCTCTCTATCCAGCATGAAACTACATCTCCCAGAATGACCCGCGCCCCCCGGTGTCGTCACTGGGACGCCGACGTTGATTGGGGGCCGGGGAGGCGGGCCGCCAACTGATTGGGTGCGGGGACGAGGCGGGCGCTGTAATTGGATCTGCCAGCCGTGCTGCGATTGGCCACCGCTCCAGCCGCGCTGTGATTGGATCTGCCAGCCGTGTTGCGATTGGCCGCCGCTCCAGCCGCGCTGTGATTGGATCTGCCAGCCTCCGCCGTGATTGGGCGCCCCGCCAGCCGCGCTGCGATTGGACGCCCCGCCGGCCACTTCCGACTGGATACAGTTGTTGTTCCGCTGATTGGCCGCGGGCCGCGGGCGGCGGTGATTGGCCCGCATTATGATTTGATACTTGGCTGCCGCTCGCCGATTGGCCGCGGGCGGGGTCACGGGGGCATTGTGCACCCGGGCGGCCGGGTGGGAGGACGGACGGAGGGACAGCGACCGCAGCGACACTCGGCAGCGGGGCGGGCGGACAGCGCCTGATCAGCGGCCCGCACACACATACATACACACGCATACACGCTCTCTCCACGCCGGGGCTGCAAGGCCCACGCTCAGAGCTCCCCCCCTACCCCTCCCCCCTGGCTGCGGCCCCGTCTCTTCTCAGCGACCGCGGCCTCTTCCCACCTTCCTTCCCTCCCTCTCCCCGGCGGCGGCGCCAGCAGCCGGGAGCAGGGCGCCGGGCGGTCATGGCTCACCAGCAGACCAGCAGCTCCCAAAAGGCGCTGATGTTGGAGCTGAAGAGCCTGCAGGAGGAGCCAGTGGAGGGGTTCCGCATCACCCTAGTCGATGAATCCGACTTGTACAACTGGGAGGTGGCGATCTTCGGGCCGCCCAACACGCATTACGAGGGGGGCTACTTCAAGGTAAGGCCGCGGGTGCAAGTCGGGCACGGATCCCAACAGGAGTGTGTGGACTGTGGGCGCTGGAGTGGGGGAAGGGGCGGGTGTGGTGAGGGGAAAAGCCTCGGGGAGGAGAGAACTTCTTTGTCCCAGTCTATAGGAGCGGGGATTAGGTATTTCCTAGTTTAGTAATAACTAGTTTAGTTATTTCCCCAGAAGGTAAGGACTATCCTCTTTTTTTCTTTCCTTGCTGGTTTTCCTAGTCCCTGCATGGTTGGATGCCACTAGGAACTCTGATGGACTGTTGTTTACATCGTGGGAATGGAGGATTGCTCTTCATCCTACGGCTATTTTTGCTTCAGTAAGTTCATAAGTGATAGTAGAATTAGACCATTCGGCCCATCAATACTACTCCGCCATTGAATCATGGCTGATCTAACTCTCCCCCTCAACCCCATTCTCCTGCCCTCTCGCCATAACCCCTGACACCCGTACTGATCAATAGTAATCAAGCAGTAATAGTCAATAGTGCTTTACTTTATAAAATATGCAACTGCACGGTGAAATTTTTTTTTTCAGGGGAAGGTTTTTTCTGTGGTTATTGCCCCATAACTATAGGAGAGAGGTTTTACAGTTTGGAAGGGTAGTTACTATAAAGCCTGATGTGGGTATAATTCTTGGGCTGTAGTGTTGGTGTCAAATCGCCTGTGGATGGATTAGCTATGTTTAGCAATTGACAACCAACGAGACTGGAGGCAATCTGAAATGAACTGAAATGGGATCAGAATCAGAAATGGGCAGCCCCTTGTGTTGGAGGTAGACACAAAATGCTGGAGTAACTCCAACATTTTGTGTTGATCTAGGGGCTGGTGGAATCAAGGGATATGGGGAGAAGGCAGGCACGGGTTATTGATTGGGGACGATCAGCCATGAATGGCAATGCTGGCTCAAAGGGCCGAATGGCCTCCTCCTGCACCTATTTTCTATGTTTCTATGATCTTCGGTGTAAATCAGCATCTGCAGTTCCTTCCTGCACACCTTATATTGGAGACCCTGGCAATAGTAGTGGCAGGGTGACTATGTGCTAACATTCTGATGACTGTTTGTTGTCAATTCTGGACACTCGCTTTTACTGTGTAAAGTTTTCCTTACTTCTGATTCTGGTCTTGAATGCCCTTGACTTCAATATTGTTACCATTGGCAACTGTGTTTAAACTTTAAGGGGAGGTGTTTCCTCCCTCAATCTTATTTGATTAAGGCTTTGATTTAACAAGTCTTTTGACCATTTGATCTGGATTTCAATGAATAGTCTGGTGTGCATTTCTGATTGCTAATACTCCTGTGGAGTTGCTGAGAGGTTTTGTTCCGCTTCTTGCTGAGCAACATTCTTAAGTCGAGTTTTGTAAGCCACTGTGTATCCTTTTGGAAAGGAAGTTTATTTCAAAGCTATCTCCACTGTGTTTGTATCAAGGTTATGATTTGGCGATATGGTCCCTGTTGTTTGACCCTGGCTTTGACTCTCACTTGAGAGCAGCGGAGGAATAGATTATGCTACAAATGCATTTCGTCGCCACATCATCCATGTTTTGTTTCTGATCTATTTTGAGACGACATCCTCTGGGGTTGGTGAATTCAAGGCAGGCTTGCCAAAAGGCTCTTGAATGAGTTCCTTGTGTTGGGCAGTATTTTTAGACCCAGGCTCCATTCCATTCATTGACCTGTAATGGGTTATGGACCTCATTCTGATACATCCGAGTGGATATGAGGACAGGGTCATGGTTGCAAGTATTGAGGGCCATTGGAGTTGTTCTGACTGTCTACTGAGCTAAGTTTCCTCAGTAGTTTATAAATATAAGATATAATTTTGAAACAGGCTCATCTGCTCACTGAGTCCACGCTGACCATCGGATCACCCGTTCAAACTAGCTCTGTTATCCCACTTTCTTTGTGGGAGGGAACCAGAGAGGAAACTAAATGACACAGCCTCAGAATAAGAGGATGTACGTATAGAAAGAAGGCTTCTGTATTTTCTGTAGTCTGTTGAATTTATTGCCACAGACAGCTGTGGAGGACATAAGGCTGATGTTGACAGATTCTTGATTAGTACGGGTGTCAAGAGTTATGGGGAGAAGACAGGAGAATGGGGTTGAGAGGGAAAGATAGGTCAGCCATGACTGATTGGCAGAGCAGACTCTGCGCCAAAAGGGCCGATTCTGCTTCTCTGACGTGTGAAACCCACAGGGGTAGCGTGCAAACTCCATACAGACAGTACATGAGGTCAGGATCGAACTCTGGCCTCTGGCACTGTGAGGCAGCACCTCTACCAGCCCATAGATACACATGGCAAGTTGTTGTTGTCTTGGGCTCGCCGAATGTTTAGTCTGGTGTGTCCCACCAGCTAAAAATTAATCTACAACACTTTAGTGAGATTTGCTGCTGTAGCTGGTCTGGGAACGTTGCACATGAAATATGTACTGCACCGTGGGGTGATGAGTCTGGCGCTGAGCTGCAGGCTGTTGGTACCCAGCCAGGGTGAGCCCGTGAGGAATGCTTGCATGATCCAGTATCGCAAATGACATCCATACTTCCCACGTGGACAGAAATGCTGGAGAAATTCAGCGGGTGAGGCAGCATCGATGAAGTGAAGGAATAGGTGACGTTTTGGGTCGAGACCCTTCTTCAGACTAATGTAGGGGTGGGGGGGGGGCGGGAAGAAGAAAGGAAGAAGTCGACCTGAGGTGGGCTGTGGGAAAGCTGGGGAGGGGAAGGAGGGAGAAAGCAAGGACTACCTGAAATTGGAGAAGTCAATGTTCATACCGCTGGGGTGTAAACTATCCCAGGCGAAATATGAGGTGGTGCTGCTCCAGTTTGCGGTGGGAATCACTCTGGCCGTGGAGGAGGCCCAGGGCAGAAACGTCAGATTCGGAATGGGAAGGGGGAGTTCAAGTGCTGAGCCACCGGGAGATCAGGTTGGTTATTGCGAACTGAGCGGAGGTGTTAAGCGACAAGTGTAGCATTTCCTGCGGTTGCGAGGGAAAGTGCCAGGGGAGGGGGTGGTTTGGGTGGGAAGGGGACGAATTGACCAGGGAGTTACGGAGGGAGCGGTCTCTGTGGAAAAAGCGCAAGAGACTCCACGGCGAAAACTCCGTACTTCCCACAGTGAGGTGAATGTGCAATGCAGTGACAATATGCTTGCAGATGGCGTCACCCTGTAGACTTAAGCCATAATCTGTTTTAGTGGCAGGTTGGTGGAGGTAAGTGAATATTAAAAAAATAATTATTTCCCCCTCTCGATGGGTGATGCAGCGGTAGATCTGTTGCTTCATAGCGCCAGAGACCTGGGTTCGATGCTGAAAACGGCCGTTGTCTATACAGAGTTTATACGTTCTCTCCGTGACCCCATGGATTTACGTCGGGTGCTCCGGTTTCCTCCCAGATCCCAAAGGTTTACAGGTTGATTATCTTCCGTTAATTGTAAATCGTCTCTAGTTTGTGGGATAGTGCTCATGCTAGAGTAAATTCTAAATTTGAAATGGATAGCACAGAAAAACTGCGAGTGTTGCAATACCTTGCCTATCCTACGGATAAACTGCTTGGGTTTAGCCAGCTGGCATGTAGTCATTCGCACTAGCATCAGTGTGGTATTGATCAGCTCGACTGTGAGTGGCGTTAGGCTGGAAACGGGATAGACACAAAAAGATTGGAATAACTCAGCGGGTCAGGCAGCCTCTGGAGAAAAGGAATAGGTGATCCTTCTTCAGATTGAGCATCAGGGGAGAGGGCAACAAGACGGGCTTGCTGCTCTCCAATTTGACTACCCACCGCGATGGCTTTTGGTGCTGCCATGCCAATACCATAGTGGTGTTGGTCTTGACCCGAAACGTCACCCTTTCCTTCTCTCCAGAGATGCTGTCCCGCTGAGTTAGTTACTCCAGCAATTTGTGTTTATCTTCGGTTTAAACCAGCATCTGCAGTTCCTTCCAACACAGCGATGTGCTTCCACCATTTTAGGCCGTGATGTCTGGTGTCCTCCAACGTAATCATCATGCATGAACGTTGGCAACAAATGTGAGTCATTCGAGGAAGGGCACTGTTTACGGGTTTGCCTGTGGGGTTTCTGATCACAGCTCTCTGACTGTCTGCTTCCTCACCTCCAGGCTCAGCTGATGTTCCCCATTGATTATCCCTACTCTCCGCCATCATTCCGCTTCCTCACCAAGATGTGGCATCCGAATATCTACGAGGTAAGATTGAGGGGTGTGCATGCACAAATCGGGGGAGGGAGGCCACTGGGATGGAGGTGGTCGTGGATCGAGCAAGTCGACCTGAGGTCATGGTGAGAGCAGTCGGAATCGTGAGGCACAGAGACAGGCCTTTCGGTCCACTGTTTGTGCGAGGCAAGAGACTGCAGATGCTGGAATCTTGAGTTAAAAAAACAAAAAACAAAGTGCTGGAGAAACTCAAGAGGGTCAGGCAGCGTCTGTGGAGGGAATGCATAGTCAATGTTTCTGGTCTCAACCTGAAATGTCCTCTTATGCAGTTCCCTCCAAAGTTATAGCCTGAACCACTGAGTTCCTACTACAGAATGTTTATTATTTGCTCCAGTACCTAATCACAGTAATGCCATTTCCCACAATTGGTCCATAGCCATTTTGCAATGACATTTAGTGCTCACCTAAATGTGTGTGTTTTAATGTTATGAGATTTCCTGCTGCTGCAACTCTGAGCGAGTATATTCCAGATTCCAACAATTGGATGAAACATAAAAACATAGAAAATAGGTGCAGGAGTAGGCCATTCAGCCCTTCGAGCCTGCACCGCCATTCAATATGATCATGGTTGATCATCCAACTCAGTATCCTGTACCTGCCTTCTCTCCATACTCCCTGATCCCTTTAGCCACAAGGACCACATCTAACTCCCTCTTAAATATAGCCAATGAACTGGCCTCAACTACATTCTGTGGCAGAGAATTCCAGAGAATCCCCACTCTTTGTGTAAATTTCTTCTCAAATCCTCCCTCCCCCCCCCAAATCTCTCTCCGTCTGAAGAGGGGTCCTGACCCAAAATGTTGCCCGTACATGTTCTCAAGTGATGCCGTCTGGCTTGCTGAGTTACTCTACCACTGTGTGTTCTTTACATGTTTCCAGCATCTTCAGTTTCTGCCGTCTCTATCCTGGTGAATCTTCTCCCCCCCTCCAGTCTCTGTCTCCCAAATCTACCTGATTCATTTTGCACATCAACCTTTCACCTCTCCCTAGTCCACACGTCACTTCCTGGCTCATCGAAATGGATCGAGTGGGCTCGTATTCACTGGAATTTAGAAGGATGAGAGGTGATCTCAGAGGAACATATGAAATTCTCAAGGGATTAGTCGGGCTAGATGCAGGAAAAATTTTCCTGATGTTGGGGGAAGTACAGAACCAGGGGTCACAGTTTAAGAATAAGGGGTCGGCCATTTAGGACTGAGATGAGGAAATACCTTTTACACCCAGAGAGTTGTGAATCTGTTGAATTCTCTGCCACAGAAGGCAGTGGAGGCCAATTCACTGGATGTTTTCAAGAGATAGTTAGATATAGCTCTTAGGGCAAGGGTTCCCAACCTGGGGTAAATGTTGTCAACCCAGGGGGTAAATTTGTTGATTCTGGATTTGTACATATTTTTTCTCATTACCTGACTGTTTTGTTCTGGTACCGGTATCTGTTCATATTAGTTGTTCATAAATAAGTGAAATAAGTGTCTTAGGGCTAACGGAATCAAGTGATATGGGGAGAAAGCAGGAACGGGGTACTGATTTTGGATGATCAGCCACGATCATATTGAATGGCAGTGCTGGCTCAAAGGGCCGAATGGCCTACTCCTGCGCCTATTTTCTATGTTTCTATGTCCCACTCCCTTTTTTTTTTTTTACTGACTCTAGGTCCCTTTTGCAGGGTCTGGAGCCAAAATGTTGACCCCCTTCTTTCCACACCCCACCACACAGCTCAATCCACTGAGTTCCTCCAACAATTTGTTTTCTGCTCAAACGTCCAGCATCTGCAGCCTCTTATATCTCTCCCTGCTCTTGACTTCTATACCCCAGCTAATGAAGGCATGCATCCCCTTTGCTGTCTTAACAACCTACCTACCTGTGCTGCTTATATACTTGCCAGGGTCCAACCTTGAAGAGTTCACATTGAGAGGAAATGTTGAGAGGGAAAGTAAAATCAAGGGTTTCCTGGAGTGGCAAGGAGTGTGCTTCAACTATTGTCCAAACTGTGTGCTTCAACTATTGACCTCTGATGTCCCTCGGACTATCCTTGACCGGACTTTGCTGGCTTTACCTTGCCCTAAACGTTGTTCCCTTATCATGTATCTACACGCTGTAAATGGATGGATTGTAATCATGTGTTGTCGTTCCGTTGACTGGTTAGAACGCAACAGAAAGCTTTTCACTGCACCTCAGTACACGTGACAATAAACTAAACTGAACTGTGGGCTGCAATAGAGGAAAGGAATAACCGTGGCGATCTCTAGACACAAAAAGCTGGAAGAACTCAGTGGGACAGGCAGCATCCCTGGAGGGAAGGAAAGGGTGGCGTTTCGGGTCGAGACCCTTCTTCAGACGAAACGTCACCCATTCCTTCTCTCCAGATATGTTGCCTGCCCCACTGAGTTATTCCAGCTTTTTTGTGTCTATCTTCGATTTAAACCAATATCTACAGTTCCTTCCGTACACACGGCTTGTCTGTATGGAGTTTGTACTTTCTTCCCGTGACCTGCGTGGGTTTTCTCTGGGATCTTTGGTTTCCTCTAAAAAAGTTCAGGTTTGTAGGTAAATTGGCTTGGTACTAATTATAGGTTGTCCCGAGTATATACTATAGTGCTGGAGTACGGGGATCACTGGTCGGCAAGGACTCAGTGGACCGAAGGGCTTGTTTGTGTGCTGTATCTCTAAACTAAGTTGCCCGTGGATGGATGGGCGCCATCTTAGAACATCTCGTCATCTTGGAACATTTAGTTTAGTATAGAGATCCACCAGAAACAGGTCCTTCGGCACCGAGTCCGCACCCGCCAACGAGCCCCGCTTGTTAACACTATCCTACTAATACTGGGGACAATTTGGGTTTATACGAAGTACACAAACCCAAGCCAAGGCAATGAACCTACAAGCCTGTATACGTCTTTGGAGTGTGGGAGAAAACGGAAGATCTCAAAGAAAACCAACTCAGATCACGGGGAGAACGAACAGAGTCCGTGCCGACCAGTGATCCCCGTACACCAGCTCTATAGTATACACTCTGTGTGTGTGTGTATATACTTGGTCTGTGATTATTGCCAAGCCAATTTACCTACAAACCTGAACGTTTTTAGAGGAAACCACAGATCCCGGAGAAACCCCACGCAGGTCAGGGGGAGAGAGAGTACAAACTCCGTACAGACAGCGCCCGTAGTCAGGATTGAACCCGGGTCTCCAGCGCAGCAACTCTACCGCTGTGCCACCATTTCCCTTTCCCCTTTAATACACGAAGCAGCACGTGCCGCCGCTCTTTGTTCATCTTTCAACAATGCAACGTTGCTCCTTTTTTCCTCCAGAATGGGGACGTGTGCATTTCGATTCTGCATCCGCCTATCGATGACCCCCAAAGCGGGGAACTACCCTCTGAGAGATGGAACCCCACACAGAACGTCAGGTACAGGACTTTGGGTGGCACCGAGGTTATAATTCAACCTTCTATCTCCAACCTGTGGTGTTTGTTTGCTCCCCCCTCCCATTTCTGTGTGGCTGCGTGTGTTGAGTTGCACGTGCCTTGCCTGTCTTGTAACTGTGCCCCACGATTTTCCGATGCAGGACGATTCTCCTCAGCGTCATCTCCCTGTTAAACGAGCCAAACACCTTTTCCCCTGCCAACGTGGACGCCTCGGTGATGTTCAGAAAATGGAGAGATAGTAAAGGAAAGGATAGAGAATATGCAGAGATTATTAGGTGAGTGCTGCCTTTGTGTGTTAAAGCGGAAAGAGAGATGGCTGCACAGCTGGTGGAGCTGCTTCCTCACAGCTCCGGAGGCGCAGGTCACAACTGACTGACGGCCACAATTAAAACATTAGTAAGTCATGAGGGCTATTTTAACGAAATAATGTACATTTTGAAGTATGTCTAATTCTCTGCCTCAGAGGGCGGTGGAGGCAGAATTCCACAGACTCACAATTCTCTGTGAGAAAATGTATTTCCTCGTCTCCGTTCTAAATGGCTTAATCCTTATTCTTAAACTGTGGTCCCTGGTTCTGGACTCCCCCAACATCAGGAACATGTTTCCTGCCTCTAGCGTGTCCAAACCCTTGGATGGATGCAATATTTCGGCTGGGGGGGGGGGGGGGGGGGGGTGGCAGGGAGGGGTAATGGATGTAATATTTATGAAGGGGTGGGGAGGGGGAATGGGTGTAATATTTTGGGGGGGAGGAGGAATGGATTTAATATTTCGGGGGGGGGGGAATGGATTTAATATTTTGGGGAGGGGGGGGAAGGGCAATGGATGTTATATTTCTGCCAGGTCCTGACATCCATTCCCCCTCCCCCCGCCCCCCCCCCCTCTGTCTGAGGGGGGGAGGGGCAATGGATGTAATATTTCAGCGGGGGGGGGGGGGGTGGGTTGGGGGGAGGGGTAATGGGTGTAATATTTTGGCGGGGGGGGTTGGGTTGGGGGGGGGGGTAATGGGTGTAATATCTCTGCTGTACCTCCCTCCCTCAGGAAGCAGGTCCTGGCCACCAAGGCGGAGGCAGACAAGGACGGGGTGAAGGTGCCGACCACGCTGGCGGAGTACTGCGTGAAGACGCGGGCGCCCCCGCACGACAACAGCTCGGACCTGCTGTACGACGACCTGTACGACGATGACATGGACGAGGAGGAGGAGGACGGAGACGGGGACTTCCTCGACGACGAGGATGACTCGGGCAACGAGGAGTCGTGACCAATGCCCCGGGAGGGGGGGTGATGACTGGCCGACCCCTGACTCTCGCCCTCCCCACCCCCCCCATTCCCAACGCTGGGCTGCCCTGGCTCTGGGACCCGACACCCACCCTCCCCCACCCACCGCTCCTCCCGAGTGCGACCCTCGCCCAGCCCCTCCCCAGTAAAATATTTGGGCACCGAGTCGCATAGACACTGCTCGTCCGCAACAAAACTCTTCCCGCTGTGAGCCTGTGGCCGGGAGGGGTGTGTGTGTGTGCTTGTGCGCGTGTGCGTGCGCGCACGTGTGTGTGTGTGTGTGAGGGAGGGTGCTTGTATTCTTGTCCTTGTTTCTTAAGTCCGATGGTGAAACATTTATGGGGTGGTGTGGCATCGCCCCATGTAATATGCTGATAAAGATTGTCTCTGGTGATACTTTCTAGCTACTCGCCAAGCCCTTTCTTATCCATATGTGTTATCTTGTGGAGTGGGGGGGTGGTGGGCGGGATGGTGGGGGGGGATGGTGGGGAACAGCGCTGATCTCTGGTGGAGTTCGGATCTTTATTGCCATCTTTTAAACAATCTTGTCCTGCTTCTCCCAAACCCAACCCCCGACGTGTCCGTAGCTTGTGGACCCTTCGAGCTGGGATCCCGGAACAGGCCGCTCGGTCTTTTCCCCCGAGGTCCCCAACTCGGCTAGTTTACCTCCAGCCGCCTCTCCTGAGGGGTTGGTAGAAGATGAGATTGGGGGAGGTTGAGGTTGGAGAGATGAGGTCGGGGAGGAAAACGAAGACTACTCGAAGACAGACGCAAACCCCTGGAGTAACTCGGCGCCGGGCCAGGCAGCACCTCTGGAGGAATAGAATAGATGACGTTTCAATCTCATCCGAGGATGAGTCCCAATCTGGAACATCACCGATTCCTGTTCTCCACAGATGCTGCCTGACCCCGCTGAGTTACTCCGGCACTTTGTGTCTTATCTTCGGTGGAAACCGGCATCAGCAGTTCCCTTCCTGCACAGTGAAGACTGGTGACCTTCCCATCCCACCGTATCGGTTCTCAGTGGGGGATCTTCACCATCTGATGATTGAGCGCGATTTTTCCCTGCTCCCTCTGCAATTGCCCTGCTTTGTCTCCATCTTCCTCCCACTTCCCTCCCCCTCTCAGGCCCTCTGCTCTAGACAGCGCTGATTCCATAGGTGGGATTGAAGCTGACTTGTCCGTCCCCCCCACCACTTCACTGGGTAGCTGGGAATGCCTTTCCGTCACAGGCAAAGATCTATAGGATCTTTGGTCTCGGGTCTGATCCGAATTGAATGACGATGGGATTTAGTGTTTAAGAAGGAACTGCAGATGCTGGAAAATCGAAGGTAGACAAAAGTGCTGGAGAAACTCAGCGGGTGCAGCAGCATCTATGGAGCGAAGGAAATAGGCAACGTTTCGGGCCAAGCCCGAAACGTGGCCTATTTCCTTCGCTCCATAGATGCTGCTGCACCCGCTGAGTTTCTCCAGCACTTTTGTCTACCGACGATGGGATTTAACTGGGGGCTAAATGTAACGCGTCTACATTTGATCGTTTTTTTTGTTGTTGCCATTTTCCGGTTATCTTTTTGGAGAGACTGTTTTACATTGACTTACATTGACATTACATTTCTGCCCCCCCCCCCCCCCCACGTCGCACACAATGCTTACATGTATACTTGACCCGGGGTGGGGGGCACACAGCCAGTGGTGGGATTAGGGTGAGCACCTCCTTCATTCTGATCTGAGACCAACCTCACCCCTCCACCATTAACTTTTCTACGATGATGATCTGGGCGGTGTAAAACATGGTTGCAGCAGGGGAAGAAAAGGGGGTGAAGTTGGTGACTGTCCCTGCCCTCTGTTGCCCCCCCCCCCCCCCAGATTAATAAAAGTTTGAGATTTGAGAAGGGAGCGAGGAGAGGTGGGTGGGGGGAAGGGGTGTTTTTTTTATGCCTTAACATGCAGTACTGAGAGATTCTCCCAGCTCTCCGTGACAGGTACAGAGATCCTTTGTCACATAACATGCAGTCTCTCGCTCCAGTAAAGATATCGGCGCATGGTTTGTCCAAGGCTTGGGGGGTGAGGGTTGGAGCTGGGATAAATAAGCCCGAGCAACGGCAACCGAAGGCTCCCTTCCTTCTGGGTTTGAGTTGCAAGCGTGAGGTTGTACTGGGCCGTGGCTTCACCTCCTGGCAGCGGGGAGCATTGTGCAACTGTGCGCAGACTGACCTCAAATGTGGGGTAGTGGCTCTGACCTGGACGGGGGGGGGGGGGGGGGGGGGGGGGGGGAGGGGATCTGTAACCAATTCCTGGGAGATTGTGGTTCAAAGTGGGGCAGACTCCCTTTGCTGTTGGAGGCCGGGTGTCCTGAAATAGCTGCTGATGCCTGACGTGGTCAGAGTGCTAGAGGAGGGGGACTGAGAGAGTGTTGGTTATAACTCCATGCTGAGTGTGGAGGAACTTTCAGTCCTGGCCCCGTCTCACCTGGTGCGTGCAGGTTCCTCAACCCAACTGTGCTCCCAGGTGGGATGTCGGGCACTGCGGTCACTGCCCGGTTCAGCGGACGGACGTGTGTGTGTGGTCTGGGCCAAAGATCTTTGGTCTGGGCTGGACTGGACACGACTGGCCGTGGGCCGTCCGGGTGCTCCGGTTCAGGGGTGGGTCACGGCCTGGCCAACGCGTACAAGGGGAGAACTGAGCGAGTGTAGAACTGGTGATAGAATGTAGAGCTGGTGGTCTCCCACCCCCACCCCTCTCCCACCTGGCGAGACTGTGCGAGTTTCATGTTTGATTGAACTTTCCTCACTTCAGGAGGCCGGGTTTCGCTTTCCTGAGTCTGAATCGTCGCCCGTCATTTCAGCATTCGGACCTTCAGCTTCTCTGGGACGGACTGTCCTTCGAGTCACCTCTGCTGCATGTGGGTGGTCGGGGAGGGGGGAGGGAGACCTGCTGATGTGCGGTCCTCTCTTCTCGCTTGCAAGCAGATGCCAACGCTGCTGCTGCTGCTGATCATTGTGTGTGTGAGTTGTGAGTGACTGGACGCACTCCCTGCCCTCGACCTGCAATGTCCCCCTGACAACGGCTCATCTCGGCTCACTGTTGCTCCATCCGTCCGTTCGCTGGCAGGAGCCAGAAGTGACCCCCCCCCCCCCGAGTTTGGTTTTAAGCCTTTTTATTTCATTGTTTCTAAATCTAATAAAAGAACTTTTCAGGACACGGTGAGTGTTTGTGTCGCTACGAAGCCGTTTCTAACCTCCCCTCACCCCCGGGACTGAAAGCAGCGTGGGCTGGAGGCTGCTTCCATGGTGTAGTCCAGTGGTACCCAACCTTTTTTAGCTTGGGATCTTTTAATTTTTCTGTGGGCCCCCCCCCTGACATTATTAGCGGAAAAAAAGTGCTTCAATATTATAATACCTTCCATAAAAATATCAGCGTCTATTAATTGCACATATATTCTCTTTTATTCTATTCCACAAACATCAAAAATATTTCAACTACATGCATTTAAATTTATTAGAACTGAAATTTTGGAGGCAACACGGTGATAGCTCTGTGGCCCCCTTCATTGAACCTGTGGCCCCCTAAATCCCAATTTTTTCCTGTGGCCCCCCTGAAATTTGCCATGGGCCATATGGGCCCAGGTTGGGAATCACTGGTGTAGTCCATTGAGGGTGGAGGCACAGGGATCGGCAGATGCTGAATCTTGAGCAAAAACACAAAGCGCTGGAGGAACATCTGTTGAGAGAGCGGACAGGTGACATTTTCGGTCAGGACTTTGTTTCAAGAAAAATGTTTCCCCTGAGGTTACTCTTAAATCTCTTCTCTCAACTTGATCCTCTCTAGTTTTACAATCCTCAATTATGGGGGGGGGGGAGGGGAGGGAGACTGTGTTCACTTTATCCATAGCTCATTATTTTGTGTACTTTAAAAAAAAAACATTCCTAAGTCACCAATACTCCAGAGAAAAAGTATGTATCAGTCTGAAGATGAAACGGTGCCTGTCCATTCCCTCCACAGATGATGCCTGACCTGCTGAGTTCCTCCAGCAAATTGTCTTTTACCTTCTCAGGGTAATGCGTTCTCCTCCCCCCCCCCCCCGCTTCAGTTACTCTCGGGGCGGAAGCTTTTCAATCACACTTCACCACAACTTCCCCAAATGTTGAACAAACTCTGTTGACCAGTTTTGCCTTCCAAACACTGCAATTCCGATTAATTTGCGAAAGAGATTTAAAAAGACAGAGGACGTTCAGAAATATGTATTTGGGTATGGATTGGTGTTAAGATGATTCAATCAGGATCTAGAATTCCTTCTAAATGTTCTACCATTGTGGTGTCGAGTGACTACATTGATATAAGTAAAGGCTAACAGAGGCTAACGTGTGTATATACAAGTGAAACTGAATCTGCAGAACTGACGTACAAAGATATGCTACATGTAGAGACAGACACAAAGTGCTGGAGAAACTCAGCGGGTCAGGCAGCATCTCTGGAGAAAATGGATAGGTGATGTCTCATGTCGAAATGGGTCCCGACCCAAAACGTCACCTATCCATTTTCTCCGCTGATGCTGCCTGACCGGCTGAGTTACTCCAGCATTGTGTCTATTTTTGGTATGAACCAACATCTGCAGTTTCTTCTTTACTACAAGCTGCATCTATAGTTTGATTGGACCGCAGTCAACAGTGCTAGGCAACACACAAAGATATTCTGACCCTGGAGGATGCGTCGTGCAGATTTATTGGAATGGTATTTGGACTCGTAAGAATTGGGTGATTACTATGCAAGGAATGAGTGAATCGCTGGATTTAGATGTTTAAAGGGGAACTAACAGTACCGCTATGTGTAGGAAGGAACTGCAGATGCTGGTTTAAACTGAAGATATAGACACAAAATGCTGGAGTAACTCAGCGGGACAAGCAGCATCTCCGGAGAGAAGGAACGGGAGACGTTTCGGGTCGAGATCCTTCAGTCTGAGGAAGGGTCTCGACCTGAAACGTTGCCCGTTCCTTCTCTCTGGAGATGCTGCCTGTCCTGCTGAGTTACACCAGCATTTTGTGTCGATTAACAGCACTGCTGTTTCTGCTGGTCGGGAAAGCCAAGAATAAGGAGTAAAGACAGATCTTTGGTGTTTTGAGAAAAAAACTTGAATTAATATGGTGCCTTTAATGTCGCAATGTCTAGCTGTCTTTCAAAGACAATTAGTTTTTTTTAAGTAGAAAAAAAATTGCACATGCTGGTTAATATATAAACTCAGCAGGTTAGACAACATCCCTGGAGAACCTGGATAGGTGAAGTTTTGGGTCGATATCTTTTTTCAGAATATTTCAAAAAGTAGAAACTGCTGCACAGACATGTAGAAGGTGGAAATATATCTGCCAAAAAAAATTCATTTGATTCATTTTAAATCTTTGAGTAGGATTGATGGGGGCAGAGGTGTAGAGTAAGTGGAAACTGTAATTCCCCAATGGAATTCTCTCTAGCTGCCAGTGTTTCACAAAATGTGGCTGCTTTTTGATGTAGGCTGAGGGATAAATACTAGCCATGGGGTACTGGAGCAATTCTGCTGCTTTGCAGTGAAGTGAAATCTTGTATATTTGTGTGAGAGGAGAGCGAGCCTTCATCTGCCATTGGGGCAGGGCTGGATATAGATGAAGAGAGGCCCTAAACTGTTCCACTTGTGAGGCCCCTCCCAATCCCCCTACGTAAATCCGGCCCTGCGTTGGGGTCGTGTTTAAAATCCTGGAGGAAGAAGCCATCTGACGAGGAGAACCTGGGCACAGGTGGCAGGGGATGAATGACTTCATTCCACTGGGCAAATCATAAGCTTCCACCTATCTGCATCAATCTATCTCAAAGGTTTAAAATGAATCAATGGCTTTTAGCAGAAGGCTTCCTAGCTTGAACTGTGTGTGTGTGGCTGTGTAGTAGTTTCTACTTTAAAAAAAAAAAACTTAATTGCTGACAACTGCTGGCTGGGGCCAGAGTTACAAGTGATTTAACAGCCAGAGCAAGCTGATGGGAGTGGGACTCTGACTCCAGTTGGCCTGCCATTGGGTGGTGCAGCAGTAGAATTGCTGCCTTACAGCGCCAGAGACCCGGGTTCGATCCTGCCCCTTGGACGCTGTCTGTACAGAGTTTATACGTTCTCCCCGTGACTGTGTGCGTTGCCTCCCATGCTCCAAAGATGTGCAGACTTGTAGGTTTCCATTAAATGCTTCGCCAGTGTATAGGATGCGAACCTGGGACAACATCGTTGGTCGGCATGGACTCAGTGGGCCGGAGGTGGCCTTGTTTCCACGCTGCATCTCTACCTCTCTAAACTAAATCTATGCTTTATCTGCGTTGGACAGAAATAAAGCACGAAATCTCGACACAGAAGGGCGTGAATATTTGGATTTCTGTGCCCAGGCGCTTTGATGCCTAATCTGCTCAGGGCGGAGTGGATCAATAGTGTTTCCTGACAAAGGGGAATGATGAAATCCTTGCAGCAGCAGCACAACAGGCTTGTAAACACAAAACACAGACAAAAAAAAATAATGATAAGGATAAGAAGGTACACAAAAATGCTGGAGAAACTCAGCGGGTGCAGCAGCATCTA